>NC_087294.1:8085000-8230000 GCF_015220805.1 Pogoniulus pusillus | reverse complement strand
AATAATAACAGTCCAGGGAAGAGGAAGAGGTACAGCAGTACCAGACAAGCTGCAAGATTTCAATGGCAAAAGGTTGAGGGCTTTCCCATTTCCATATTGAACATCTCCAGAGGTGTCTGCAAGCATCTGTTTGGCAGCTGCTGTGGCCATCCAGCTCACCCTTGGGACTGGGGAGGGTGTGGGCATCTCTAGCCTTTCTCCATGCAGATGCTTACATAAGAAGATTTGTGCAACCACTAAGCCAGCACGAAAGGACTCTTGGCATCAGAACTGGAGGGGTACAAAGGAGCTCATCCCAGGTCTCAGGCCGGACTAATCTTGTGTCATCAAGGTTGTCTAAATAACGAGAGGTTGGGATGCTTGCACATCACACCACGTGTTGGCACATCGTGAGCCAAACCCACACACACATAACACTTTCTTCAAATCAGGAGTTAGTCTTTTAATTTTATTTTGGGCTTTGAGCACAGTGAGTCACATTTTCTGACTTCCCTCTGTGGCCGTGTAGAAGAACAACACTTTTAAACCTCAAACAAACCAAGACCTCCCACAAATGCATATGCTTACACACCTGCCTTGTCTATTCTTCTTGCAACACCATACAGTCTGGTTACTATTACAGTATCACAGTATTATTGGGATTGGAAGAGACCTCACAGATCATCAAGTCCAACCCTTTACCACAGAGCTCAAGGCCAGACCATGGCACCAAGTGCCACGTCCAATCCTGCCTTGAACAGCTCCAGGGACGGCGACTCCACCACCTCCCCGGGCAGCCCATTCCAGTGTCCAATGACTCTCTCAGTGAAGAACTTTCTCCTCACCTCCAGCCTAAATCTCCCCTGGCACAGCCTGAGGCTGTGTCCTCTTGTTCTGGTGCTGGCCACCTGAGAGAAGAGAGCAACCTCCTCCTGGCCACAACCACCCCTCAGGTAGTTGTAGACAGCAATAAGGTCTCCCCTGAGCCTCCTCTTCTCCAGGCTAAACAATCCCAGCTCCCTCAGCCTCTCCTCGTAGGGCTGTGCTCAAGGCCTCTCCCCAGCCTTGTTGCCCTTCTCTGGACATGCTCAAGCATCTCAATGTCCCTCCTAAACTGAGGGGCCCAGAACTGAACACAGCACTCAAGGTGTGGTCTAACCAGTGCAGAGTACAGGGGCAGAATGACCTCCCTGCTCCTGCTGACCACACCATTCCTGATGCAGGCCAGGATGCCACTGGCTCTCTTGGCCACCTGGGCACACTGCTGGCTCATCTTCAGGCAGGTATCAATCAGCACCCCCAGATCCCTCTCTGTCTGGCTGCTCTCCAGCCACTCCGACCCCAGCCTGTATCTCTGCATGGGGTTGTTGTGGCCAGAGTGCTTTCTTGCTAAACAGCCCTGCATCCTTTGAGGGAAGATGTGCTGGTTAGTCTGTCCACAAAACTTTCAGGCTGATGTGCCCCATTCTCACTATGGCTAGTTATGTAGAGATCAGTACTTCAGAGTGCTTTGGTGTTCAGGTTTGCTCATCTGGTGGTTTGGTTGGTTGGGGGTTTTGGGTGTTTTGTTTTGTGGCCTGGCTATGTTAAAATGTCAGCCAAACATTTACAAATCCTAAAGCTTTATAACTTTCCCATCTATGGCACAAAGGCTGCCTCTTCCCACTCTGGGAAGACTACTACTTTGCATGTGGCTGAAGTGGGGGTGGTGGAACACTGGAACAGGTTGTATGGGGAGGTGGTTGGGTCCCTGCTCCTGCAGATATTCAAAGTGAGGCTCAACAGAGCTCTGGGCAGTCTGATCTAGTTGAGGATGCCTCTGCTTATGACAGAGGGAGTTGGACCAGATGATCTTCAGAGATCCCTTCCAGCCCAGACCATTTGATTCTATGATTCTATGATTCCATGATTCTATGATTCTATTCCATGAAAAAGATACTGCCAGACCCTCATAAACTGCTACTGTGAGAAACATCTGTCTGCCCAGCTTGCTTTGGTGTGTACATGAACACTTGCAGTCATGCTGATGAAGAGACAAACTTCTTGTCCCATCTGCTCTAGCAGAGCTACTCTACTTTCTGACTAGGTCTGAGGAATCTACCTTTTAATTTCTCCCTGTGTGGCTGTTCTCTTCAACGTGGAAAGGATGTAAAATTAGCTGTAAAAAGTCATCATAGGCTATCTGGATCGAAAGAGTGTTTCCCAACTGCTGCATCTGGGTGTGATGGTTTGGGTGTTCCCTGCCCCCTTATGCTTTGGAAATCCCCCAGACTAGACTCAGGGGCTCTGGAAATGGAATGAAGCTTTATATTTACAGCTCAGCACAATAGACAAGCAGATATTTACAATACATACAGAAACATACAAGTTAAAAAGTAATACAGAAACACAACAGCCCTCCCAGAAACCTGAGTCCCCAGGAGGGGCTCCCAAACACCCTTCCACCTTCTTCCCATCCCTTTACCTTACCCAAGACTTTGTCTTACACCCAAGGTAGCTTGGAGGGTTGGCCAGGGGAGTTAGGACGCAGATGAGTTAGTCACACAGATGACAGGTTAGGTTAGAGAGAGAAGTTCAGCCCAAAGGCCAGAGAGCAACTCTGTTATCTATGTTTGTGTTCTTGTTCTTATACATCTCAGCAAGCCTATGAGGGAAGTAGACATCACCACTGGTTTTCTTTCACAGCCTGTGATCTAATTCTTCTCACCAAAACATTCTAGCTAGTTTCAAACTAGCACAGACTGATAACTTTGATTCCTTACTTCAGTGTTGATACTACAATGAGAGCACTTTGGCTAAACTATGGGGTAATTTCCCCCTCATATTCTTCTGCCTTCTGCACCAAAAGCTTTTCAGGGCAAGGTCTGTTTTTTTTCCCATGTGTGTCCATAGACCTGAGAAAGAAGTTTATTTTACACACTTGTGTTTATATGTGTGCATATATACATAGATGAGAAAGTGATCTCTGTGTGTCTTCAGAAACAGTTGATAAATACACAGTACATTTATAAATACTGAAACCAGAGATGTTCTAAAATGGTAAAATAATTCTTCTTCTATAAAAAGTGGTGGTTCAAACAAAACCATTTTTAATTTGGGCTGGCTTGGGTTTTTTTTTTTCCCCTTTCTTTCAACTCATCCCTTTTCATGCTCTTTTTGCTGGAGGGTAATGCCTGAGTTAAAAATATGACTTTGGACTTAGTAAAATTTCACCCTCTCATCAAACCATAACATTCTTACTTGTGGTGTTAGTTTTGTCCACAGGCATATTGACAAGTTTCTGAGGCAACACAATAGCTGATACCGTGCTCATAGGCTTGTCTACCATACTACTTGCTGTGTCCTCTCCACAGACCTCCTGAGACTGCCTGATTGCATATATAGCCTGGCTCCACACAGTGTCAGTATTGTTCTGGCCCTTTTTTCCACACACACCACACCCCCTCCCATGAGTTTTTATGCTCAGCATATCTAGGCACTGTGAACTCAAGGTTTTCTAAAGAAGGGTTCAATTTACCCCTGATTTACCCCTATAAATCAGCTCATAAACCATTGTCAGCACTGGTGGTGTTACACTTCATGGTGACAATGGAGGCAGAATATGCTGGTACAGACAGAGGCATTCCAATATTGAAGAGTAAAATAAGCAGGACCCTACATATTTTGAGGATGTATGAGGATAGCCTAAAAGGAAAGAAAAGCAAACCCTACATGTTAACTTCTATGTGCATGATTTCCATTGCTGCTTCACTTTAATGCCTGCTACCAGGGATGGGCACTCTTCTTCCACTCACTATCTTTATCCTTTCTCTGCATGTTCATTCCTTGATGTCACCATATCCACAAGCCCATGTACTGAGTCAGAGGTCACTTGAAGGCACCATCTCAGCTCAGGTGAAAACAAAACCTTTATTTTCTTGCATGAAATATCTGCAACAGAGACTAGATTGAAGGTGGCCTAACGATGCTGTGATATTTTTTCCCTCTGTAGAGCCTCGAATATGCAGTCCACCATCAAAACACCTCTCTCCTTTCCACCCTTCCTTGGGTGACATTTGCATAGAAAGAGAAGCCACCTACACCAGGAAAAAGCACACAGAATTCCAGGCCTTCAAGAGGATCAGGGATACAATTAGAATTTGGTCCTTATTCTAAATGACATTGTGCTTGTGAGACATCCCAACTGGGAGTGATCCCTCAACCATGGCTCATAGTCATGATGCCATGGGATCCATAATGATGATGAAGGGCACCTTCCAGCTGCTTGTAATGATGAAGGGAAATCCCAACTATTCAGCTAGCATACAAGACCTTAGTTATGTTCTTTCTCCCATCACCTACTCCCAAAGAAGACTTTCCTAATACCACAGAAATCAAGCAAAACAAAGTCTAGGAGTAGTATTTGAGGTAGTTAATTTTTTTTCTCCTGGGCAATCCTTGCTGAGAAAAGTTATAGTTGCCTTAGCTAAACCTAGTAATAAAGCAATCATCTAATTGCTCACCAGCCACGCCAGGAACATCCTGCTAGGTGGTCCTTGGAGACGTGTCATTAGCAGGCAAACAAGAGGAACCAGCCTGGTAGTTCCTCTTCTTTAAGCTGAGCGGGGAAGGCTCAGTTGGGAAAGATGTCTCAGCCAAAGGAAGTGTCAGCCTCTTTTAACTCTACATAATGCAGCTCGGGTGCCTGCCAAATTGTAATACACTGGAACAGACGGAGACGGAGTACTGCGGGAAGCGCCGCGCAAACCGCCTGGGGGTGCCGCGCCTAGATGAGAAAATGTCCCTCACCATCGGCAGTCCTTCTCTTTTCCAGGTCTGGAAGAAAGTTTTGACGTTTTCTGGGGTTATTTTCTCTTTTTTTATTTCCTCCACTTTTCCAGTCTTTGGATCTTGGCAGCCAGCCTAGTCTGATGAAGCATCATCACAGAGGTCTGCTGTTACAATGCTGTGTTCAAGTGAGTGGCAGAAGGACGAGGAGCGTGTTCCTCTTTATGGAAGTGTAATTTTGGTTGTGTTGCAATAAGAAAAAATATTGGTGTCAAGAACACTGTAAATGATTCCTGAAATTATTAATTAGCATGCCAATAGCAGTGTGGTTGTGATATTTAACCTCATACTTGAGACTTTAAGGCAATCTCTGATTTCTCAGTGTCAGTGTAAGCCCTGCTCTGAAGGCAGCGCATCCTCTGCCGCTTAGCCCTGCTTACCACAGCGTTTCCATCTTGAAGCAGCTTGGATCAGTCACTGCTATGCAAAGGAGAGGAGATAAATGGACCTCAGGTCTGCTTGAGTAGATAAGCATTCTGTCCTGACACTGGTGCTCCAGCACCCACAGTACTGCTGTGGCTGTTTGATGTTCATCATCCAGGCAACCAGCAGTAGAACGAGGGGACACAGTCTCAAGTTGTGCTGGGGGAAGTATAGGCTGGGTCTTAGGAGGAAAATCTTGCCAGAGAGAGTGATTGGCATTGGAATGGGCTGCCCAGGGAGATAGTGGAGTCACCATCCCTGCAGGTGTTCAAGAAAAGCCTGGATGAGGCACTTAGTGCCATGGTCTAGTGACTGGCTAGGGCTGGGTGCTAGGTTGGACTGGATGATGTTGGAGGTCTCTTCCAACCTGGCTGATTCTGTGATTCTATGATTCCACTTTCCAGGTATTCATATAGTCTAAGACAATATCCTAGAAAAATATTATATTACACCTCACTAAATCCAGCCAAACACTGCACACTGTACAAAATTCAGCCTTCTTGTGGGGGACTTCAACTTCCCTGATGCCTGCTGGAAATGAATTGCAGCAGAGAGATAGCAATCTCAGAGGTCTGTAGGGTGTATGGAGGATAACTTGAGGAGCAGCTGAGGTAACTGTAGTTATTCAGTCTAGAGAAAAGAAGACTGAGAGGGGACTTCATTACTGTATAGAACTGCTTGAAAGGAGAATGTAGTGAGGTGGGTGTTGGTCCCTTCTCTCTAGCAACAAGTGAAGGGATAAGGGGAAATGGCCTCAAGTGTCACCAGAGAAGGTTTAGACTGGATATTAGAAGAAACTTCTTCACTGAAAGGATTATCAAAGACTGGAATAGGCTCCCTAGGGAGGTAGTTGTACCACCATCTCCAAAGATGCTTAAAAGCCACATAGATGCAGTGCTAAAAGAGTTCATAGAGTTAGATAATGGTTGGACTCAGTGATGATAGAGGTTATTTCCAACCAGCAAATTCTATGAGTGTATGATTCTCTCTGGCACAAGCTGTACACCTGTTATGCCTGTGTCATAATTGCATGTGGTAGGCTGGGAATTTCTCCCTCCCTAAATTCAAATTTACCAGACCAGCTCAGATGGCTTGGAAGTAAAATAAAGCTATATTTACAGTAAAGCTAAATTTAGAAGCAGATCTACACAGCATATTTACATGTATTTACAATTATATACAATATAGAAATAATACAGAAATCCAATCTTCTCCCCCAGATAAAGAAAGCCCAGAAGGGACCAACACCACCCTCTCTCTCTCCCAGATAGAGAACAGCAGCAGAAAGAGTGAGAATTGGGTAGCTGCTGGGTTTTGGCTTTTTGTTTTCTGTTGTTTTTTTCTCCCCACTGTGTGTTTCACTTCACTTCTTCAAATAGGCTAAGCTAAGGTAATCATGCATTGTATTATTAGATTAATTAGATTATTAGCTAAGGTAATTATGCACTGTGCTTATGATCTCTTATGTTACATTAAACTCTATCTCTGCCCTGAGCTGTGTGCGTCGCTCTTCCCTTCACGTTTGTGGTGGGGCAGCAGGTGGTTTAGCCCTGACACTAAACCATTACACTGTGTTACTCAACTCATCACCCAAGTCACACTGAATGTCACCCAGAAGGCAGAAACAGATGGGTTAAGGGTATACAAATGATGAGAGAAACATTCCCGTGGGGAGAAATGGCTGAGGATTTGGCAGAGATAAGGACAGTCAACAGGCTGTGCTCCTTTTCCTCCACACAGGACAGGGACATCTTGCAATGGAATTGCACCTTCAGCTTAGGTTTTGCTGGTGCCACTGCTATACACTAATGCTCTTGCAAAGATTTGTGCCTCTGACTGTGCTGGATGTTGCCCAGGGTTTATTAACTTGAGCTTGATCACTGGCAGCTAGTGCATTTATCATCAGCAATCCCAGATCTGTCACATTAATAAATTAAACCTGTCTATTATTTTAATTTTCTTAACCTGTTTCAGTTCAAGTCCTTATTGGGGCACTGGAAAAGAGGCAAATGTTAATTTGCCAAATCATTTCACTTAAGACCCCTGGGGCTCTGATACAGGAAGAAGTAGGAATCTTAACCATAACATGACACCTTGAAGCGTGCAGGAACACTTGATGCTGGGCAGAGCCAAGCTCAACATGCTGCTTCTGTTTGCATGCTGCTGGGACTAGGACTTCCCTGTAACTGGAGACAGCTCATTGCACTCTGGTTTTGTCCACCTTCCCTCTCCAGCAATTCATCCTTGTAAAGGACTGTGGTTCAGATTTATCTGTCTGTGATAGAGATCCATCTGTTTTTCAAAGACTTTATACATACTCAAAACACCAGTGGTCAAATTCTTGTGTCCTCTGTGACCACGAAGCTGAAACAGCATTGTCCTGAACCAATGCAACCGTCTTGCCATCAAACGTGACCCCAGCACACAAATCTTTACCTCCATGCATGGTCACCACTGACCAGCAAGCCTGGATGTGCGAGTCTGTTTTGTCATGCCTAAGTTCCAGAGCAGCACTTTAGCTTCTTCCTTTTCCCTTTCCCCCTTCCCCCAGCAGCTTTCCCAGCCTTGGAACTTCATCTCAAGGATCACTGCTGGGCCTCTTTAACATCCTCTTTAACATCTTCATAGATGATCTGGATGAGGGCATGGAGTCAATCAGCAAGTTTGCAGATAACACCAAGCTGGAGGCAGATGTGACTGAGTTGGAGGGCAGAAGGGCTCTGCAGAGGGACCTTGACCACCTGGACAGATGGGCAGAGTCCAAGGGGATGGGGTTCAATAGCTCCAAGTGCCAGGTGCTGCACTTTGGCCACAACAACCCCATGCAGAGATACAGGCTGGGGTCAGAGTGGCTGGAGAGCAGCCAGACAGAGAGGGATCTGGGGGTGCTGATTGATACCTGCCTGAAGATGAGCCAGCAGTGTGCCCAGGTGGCCAAGAGAGCCAGTGGCATCCTGGCCTGCATCAGGAATGGTGTGGCCAGCAGGAGCAGGGAGGTCATTCTGCCCCTGTACTCTGCACTGGTTAGACCACACCTTGAGTACTGTGTTCAGTTCTGGGTTCCCCAGTTTAGGAGGGACATTGAGATGCTTGAGCGTGTCCAGAGAAGGGCAACGAGGCTGGGGAGAGGCCTTGAGCACAGCCCTACGAGGAGAGGCTGAGGGAGCTGGGATTGTTTAGCCTGGAGAAGAGGAGGCTCAGGGGAGACCTTATTGCTGTCTACAACTACCTGAAGGGTGGTTGTGGCCAGGAGGAGGTTGCTCTCTTCTCTCAGGTGGCCAGCACCAGAACAAGAGGACACAGCCTCAAGCTATGCCAGGGGAAATTTAGGCTTCAGGTGAGGAGAAAGTTCTTCACTGAGAGAGTCATTGGACACTGGAATGGGCTGCCCGGGGAGGTGGTGGAGTCGCCGTCCCTGGAGCTGTTCAAGGCAGGCTTGGACGTGGCACTTGGTGCCATGGTCTGGCCTTGAGCTCTGTGCTAAAGGGTAGGACTTGATGATCTGTGAGGTCTCTTCCAACCTTGGTGATTCTGTGATACTGTGATCTCCAAGCATGAAAGGAGAAGGAGTCAATCTGCTGTTTATCCTGCAGGCTCCAGTATGTGTGCATTTTGGGGCACCCCAGAAGGCCAAATGACATCTGCACGCTCACCGCTACAGAACGAGAGCGCAAACGCTTTAAAGCCTCTCAGAAAAACCTACAGGACAGTTAATATGATTTAAGCCTATATTTAAATTTTATGAGACTCATTTTCAAGGCTAATAACCCAGTTTACTGTGCACAATATCAAATGCAAATTTTATTACTGACTTGGTAAAAACCAAGATGATCTTCATTAGCATATCTCAACGCATCCCTCTCTTTACCAAAAGGTACACCAGGAGCAACAGTGGGAGTTTTAATATGTGCTGTAAATTACAGTTACTATCTCATTAGATAAACACATTTAAAACCAGGTTATCATTCACTTATATATCAGAAAGTTGTTTGTTCAATTGCAGCTAGTCTCGTATTACAACATATGGTGCAGGAAATTCTTAGACTAATAAAATTTCAAGGTACAGGGAGCTGGTGTCTTGGCAAAAACTGTTTCTGCTCAGTTGAATGGCTCCATGTAATCTGTAATTGCTTGGAAACAATTACGTAGCAGGCTGTTTTGTACTTAATAGTATTTACATCCTTGGGTTTATTAGCAACAAAATCTAAGTGGGACTTGTGAAAGAGAAATTAATTTTTCCACTAAAATTTTAAGTCAAAGATCCAGCAGATTGTGGAAATCTGAAATAGGGGCAGTAGTCTTTGATTTAACTTGTTTGTCATTGAAAGCTTTCGTTATTCTTTCAGATAGCTGTGGCAGATTATCTTCTCCAATCATGTAATTCTTCAGCTGAGTTGCCCTGGACTTTTCACCATTCCAGGCTGCTGGTGGAGCACCTGGGTACAATGACTCTTTGCTCACCAATATGGTTAGATGGTCATAATCCACTTTATTTCCGTGATGCAGAGGCTTATATGCATTCTAGCAAGAGGCTGCTCCACCAAGATTGGTTACAATCAGAGGGTACAGGGTTACTTGTAAGGCATGGATAGGTCAGCATACCATAACAATCTGAGGGTCAGCCTCTGGGGCTGGCTAAACTCTGCCCACCTGCAGCTGCACTCCATCCCCCTGCAGCTGCATGTGGGGGGAAGCCACCCTGTGCCTGGTATCTAACTCCCAAGACGGACTCAAGGTCTCTCCCAGCACGAGTTGCTCATGTTTATGATTTCTGTGTCTTCTGCTAGCAAGAATTTCTCCAACACCAGGCAAGCTTATTTTTCTGCTCACTCCAGCTTTGCTGTCTCCTGGATATATCACACAACTAGTGTCAACAGACATTACTCAAAGACAAATTCCTGTACTTATGAAGTGTTGCCTTTGAAGCTTAAGAATGGTGACTGGAGTGATAGAGTTCAATTACTGTTTTCTATTGCTTTATATGCTGGCAACTAAATAAGCAGCCAGGCACACAGTGACATGAGGAGGGGTGTGCTGTGTAGAGAACAACTGGAACCTCTAGGGAGGTTCTTCTCTTCCTCTACTCTGCCCTAGTGAGACCACACCTGAAATACTGTGTCAAATTTGGGCTCCCCAGTTCAAGAGAGACAGGGATCTGCTGGAAAGAGTCCAGCGGAGAGCCATGAGGATGCCTGCTGGACTTGAGCATCTCCCCTATGAAGAGAAACTGAGAGACCTGGAGCTGTTTAGTCTGGAGAAGAGAAGACAGAGAGGAGATATGATCAACATCAGTAAATATCTGAGAGGTGGGTGTCAAGTGCATGGTCCCAATCTCTTTGCTGGTCAGACACGGAGCAATGGATGCAAACTTGAACACTGAAGGTTTCACTTCAACCTGAGAAGAAACTCCTTTACAGTGAGAGTGACAGAGCACTGGAACAGGCTGTCCAGAGAGGTTGTGGAGTCTTCTCTGGAGACTTTCAAAACCTGTCTGGCTGCATTACTGTGTGGACTACCCTAGGTGATCCTGCTTTGGCAGGGAGGTTGGACTCGATGATCTCTGGAGGTCCCTTCCAAACCCTCTAAAGTTGTTAATCTCAAAAAGAGATTGGCTCCATCCACTTGACACCCACCCCTCAGATATTTGTACACATTGATCAGATCCCCTCTCACTCATTCCTCCAGACTAAACAGCCACAGGTATCTCAGTCTTTCTTTGTAGGGGAGATGCTCAAGTCCCCCAGTCATCCTCGTGGCTCACCACTGGATGCGTGAGTTGTTAATAAGTGCACCCTTCTGACTGCAAGAACCACCATTAAGTTTTGCAACAGTAAGCAGCCACTCCAAGGCACGTGGAATGAAACCAGAAATTACACAGTGGAGCACCAGTGAAAAAAACCCACCAGACTGCATGTGGCAGCTGAATCCCAGAACACGAGAAATGCAATCTGTTCCCACTCAAGTCACTAACAGTTCTCCTGCAAAGGTGGCTTGCTGCAGCCAGAGCCAGGACCCTCTGCTAGCTCCTCTGCTAGCTCCCCTCTGCCTACCACTGTGAAGTGGGGTGTGGGCCTGCTACAACAGTGTCTAATGAAGTAGAGATCAAACCAACCTGCTAGCTGTGCTCTTTGATTTTCAGTATGTTTGGGCTTCTCTGAGGCTGCCTTCAGTCTACTACCAACCCTTAAGTTTTCTTACATTCCTGTAGAGCAGTGACAACTTTTCTTCTTGGTATGCACATAAAGCCTAGGAAAGTTAGTGCCATCTCTAAGATCTCTAGATCCTGCTTCAAAGCAAATGATATTAATAGTATTGGATGAATTAATTCCTGAAACAACTGATTTAATTCAATCAATATATCTGCCATTTGATAACATCTGAAAACGAGTATAAACAGACTGGAAACAGGTCCCTGCCATGCAAGGCATATGAATATAGTTTTACCAATCAGTCACCAGGCTGCTTCTGCCAAATGAAGTTTATTCAATAAATCTTATGTCTGTGCCTTCCTATACTAATGATGGGAGAATTGAAGTTTAGGGAAGGCATCCATTAAGAAAAGATGCCTTTGGCCATTGGCAATATAGCCAAGCAAACATTAGCAAGGATGGATGGAGCCATAATGAGGTGGGGAGAAGGTTCACAGCCATGAGAACTGGATGTAACACATGGGGCTGTGCTAATGGAAGCTAAAAACCCCTAATTATTTGTGCTAATAGTGGAAGCAGCTTGATATTCCAAGATCCTTCATAGACAGTTCCCCTAGCAACCCCAAATATCTGATCCACCCTCTCAGCCTTTTTTACTTGGTATTTTTCAAAGTTCTTGCAAAATAATAATATAAGAAAAGCAAACACTTTCTAGATGTTGTACCCATTTTTGGTACCCTTGGTAAATTCAGGCCAGAAGCAAGCCAAGGATGTCACATTGACAGGCTGTTGACAGCTCCCACATCCAAGCAATCCCCCAGCTGTTTGCAGATCACTCTACCAGTTCAACAGACACCTTGCCCTGCTCCTGTGCTCCATAGATACCACAGCCACAAACTCTGGACCAGCCCTCAGGACATGCCAAGTACTCCACGCTTCCCAGTGGATCAGCTCTCAGGGAAAAAAGGAGCTCTTTCCAAACCAGGAGCTCTGGTTTTAGCTGTGAGAAGGAGGCTGTCAGCCAGAGCACTTTGATGCTCCTGGCAGGATGGCTCACTTCCATTCCTGTGGGGAGGAAACACGAAACTTTGGGAGGGGGGGGGGCTTTGTTTTAATAACTGCTCCTTAAATTAAGTCGTGGCAGGATCATAGCAGGCAGAGCTGAGCCCACAGGAACTGCAAATTGCAGCAACTTCCCACCTTTCTTCCCACACCCACAGAACCTAAGGCCAAACCAAGCAGTGCCATCTATTGACTGTACGGGCTTATGGTCTCTCTAACACACAGCACAGGCTCAGAGCATGCCCTACTGCAGACCAAAGCCCTCACCCTCCCAAATGGGACCAGGGGAACACAGAAATAGTTTTCTGCCTCTTTTCCACTCGTCCTTCCCCGTTCCTTTACTCCTCGCATCCCTTCCCTGCTTTCCATCACCGCCCTGTCTCTCTGCTGCTCTGCTTCCACTGCTGTCACCCAGTTGTGACTACGGTAGAGAAAAATGAGCTGTTCAAGCACAGCAAACCCTGGGATGTTCAGGAACATGAGGCAAATTAATGAAGTGTGTGAAATTAGAATGCATAAACCTCAGGGCATTAAATCCTTGCGTGGCTGCTCCTACTCATATGTAACCTGAGGACTGCAGTTAAACCTTTCTCAGCTGACCCCACTTCTGCCTATGGGCTGCTGACAGCCACTTCTGCCTCCACATCTTCATCACACCTTGTGGTTAACTCCCCTTACCACGACTTAGTGTCTTCCTTCAGAAAAGCCCATCTGTGCTGGGTTTGGCTGGGCTAAAGTTAATGCTCCTCAAAGCATCTTTCTAGTGCTGTGGTTTTTAGTGCTGTAGCTGGATGTTGGTAGCACAGCAGCATTTTGGCTACTGCTGAAGGAGCACCCAGGCCGTGCTGTTCCAACATTTCAACTACCTGAAGGGAGGCTGTAGCCAGGTGGGGGTTGGTCTCTTCTCCCAGACAACCAGCAACAGAACAAGGGGACACAGTCTCAACTTGTGCCAGGGGAGGTCTAGGCTGGATATTAGGAGGAAGTTGTTGCCAGAGAGAGTGATTGGCATTGGAATGGGCTGCCCAGGGAGGTGGTGGACTCACTGTCCTTGGAGGTGTTCAAGCCAAGCCTGGCTGAGGCACTTAGTGCCATGGTCTAGTTGACTGGCTAGGGCTGGGTGATAGGTTGGACTGAGTGATCTTGGAGGTCTCTTCCAACCTGCTTGATTCTATGATTCTATGACCTGTGACTTGTAATTGCTGTGGCAGCAATTTCCAAAGTACTATTTGAAAGTCATTTAATTTCTAGTTGCCTGTCAAGATAGTTTAAGGCAAAGAAAAGAGGGAATCTCATGTGATAACTTCAGATAATTTCCAGAGGTGAATCACTGTAACTGTGAAAACAAGTCACACTGAAATCTTTCAACCTTAGCACAGATTTCAGGAAATCTGACCCCTTGTGGCCTTGGGTTTGGAGCTTCTATGCTTTTCAGGAAAACTGAGTATACTTATTGCACCTTGTAGAATCATGGAATCATAGAATCAACCAGGTTGGAAGAGACCTCCAAGATCATCCAGTCCAACCTAGCACCCAGCCCTAGCCAGTCATCTTGACCATAGCACTAAGTGCCTCAGCCAGGCTTTTCTTGAACACCTCCAGGGATGGTGACTCCACCACCTCCCTGGGCAGCCCATTCCAATGCCAATCACTCTCTCTGGCAACAACTTCCTCCTAACATCCAGCTTATACTTCCCCCAGCACAACTTGAGACTGTGTCCCCTTGTTCTATCCCTGGTTGTCTGTAACATCACTGCTGGTTGTAGGTAACATTATTTTGCCCCACAGTCTTGACACCTTGTGAGAAACGTGGAATGAAATTCATGGGCACACCCTCTGAATCCAAACCATCCAAGAGTTTAATCACTCCACTGTTCACTTCTGCACAGACTCGGGTAAAGATTCAGGTAGTTCAGTGCTTCTCTGCTCTCGGTATTCAATTTCTAATGCAAAAAGTTTCACAGAGGCTGGCAAACAGCTGAGGGATCCCAGGAGCTGGACAACATTTTTGTCCTCTCACTGGGCTTCTAGTGTCCCGATTGCTGCTTTGCCACAGGCGGTGTTACTGTCATGGCTTCACTTTTGTTACCTAAGGTAATGCTCTCTGGGATTCCCTGGTTAGTACCGTTAGGTATTGCCTTTGCTGTAAACAAGTACCAAACAGCCTCTCAAATCCCTTCCTGCTATGATTAATGGAACTGTACCACACTGCCAACATCAGCATTCACTTGTGCCAAACCATGGATGACAGTGAGGGGGCTGGAGCACAGCCCTGTGAAGAGTGGCTGAGGGAGCTGGGGTTGCTGAGCCTGCAGAAGAGGAGGCTCAGGGGAGACTTCGTTGCTCTCTACAACTTCCTGAAAGGAGGTTGTAGCCAGAGGGAGTTGTTCTCTTCTGCCAGGCAACCAGTGACAGAAGACAGCCTCAAGCTGTGCCAGGGCAGGTTTAGGCTGGGTGTTAGGAAGAAGTTCTTCACAGAGAGAGTGATTGGCATTGGAATGGGCTGCCCAGGGAGGTGATGGAGTCCCCGTCCCTGGAGGTGTTTAAAAGGAGACTGGATGAGGCACTTAGTGCTGTGGTTTAGCTCATTAGAAGGTGGTAGGTTGGACTTGATGACCTTGAAGGTCTTTTCCAACCTGGTTAATTCTGTGATTCTGTGATCAGTGCCATGGCCTGGGTGCTATTAAATACTCATGCTACACACTGAATATTGCCAAAATCTTCCATTTCCACTCTGGATCAGAGATTATGTATATGTGATTGCTCCTGGGCTTCACTTGTTTACACTTGACACCATGGGAATGTTGAGTTGATAACGAGTAGTGAGTGGTGCCCCATGTCAGGTGGTTGGCTCTTATGAGGAGCTGGACAATGAGTTGTAGCAACTGAGAACGATGCAGAGACTCAGACGAAGACTGGATTAGGAATTTGCCAAACAGGAAATTGTCTGTGTGAGGAGCTGGAAGGAAGCAGCATCAGCATGGTTAAGAGTTCCCAAGTTCCAACCAGCCTGAGATGGTTTTCTGCATTGGTGAGATTTGTGCTGCCTTGTGAAGGAGCTCTTCCTCACAGAAATGAGACAAAGTGGGAGTTACCAGTTAGGTGGCTCACACTTCTCCTAGCACAGCCTCTTCCCTGTCCTATGAGGGGCTGCTTTCTGTTTGTTGTACTTTCAAACACGACAACAAGGCCTGCCTCACTTCTTTTCTGTCACTTCTTCAAAGCCAGCAGGTTCACTGCTAGGAATTACTCCTTTGTGCTGTAGAGAGGAATGAACTCTTCCAGGAAATGCATTTGTCACATTGCAGAAAAAAAACCTCCAGGGACAGCGACTCCACCACCTCCCTGGGCAGCCCATTCCAATGCCAATCACTCTCTCTGGCAACAACTTCTTCCTAACATCCAGCCTAGACCTCCCCTGGCACAGCTTGAGACTGTGTCCCCTTGTTCTGTTGCTGGTTGTCTGGGAGAAGAGACCAACCCCCACCTGGCTACAGCCTCCCTTCAGGGATTTGTAGAAGCAATGAGGTCACTCCTGAGCCTCCTCTTCTCCAGGCTGCACACCCCCAGCTCCCTCAGCCTCTCCTCACAGGGCTGTGCTTCAGGCCCCTCACTAGCTTTGTTGCCCTTCTCTGGACATGTTCCAGCACCTCAACATCTCTCCTGAATTGAGGAGCCCAGAACTGGACACAGGACTCAAGGTGTGGCCTAACCAGTGCTGAGTACAGGGGCAGAATAACCTCCCTTGTCCTACTGGCCACACTGTTCCTAATCCAGGCCAGGATGCCATTGGCTCTCTTGGCCACCTGGGCACACTGCTGGCTCATCTTCAGCTACTCTCTACCAGCACTCCCAGGTCCCTTTCTTCCTGGCTGCTCTCAGCCACTCTGTCCCCAGCCTGTAGCGCTTCTTGGGGTTGTTGTGGCCAAAGAGCAGAACCCTGTACTTGGCCTTGTTAAATCTCATCCCATTGGCCTCTACCAAATTTCACAAGCTGCTTTTACAAACAGGGTTAAAATCCCCAGTGCTTATCTTGCTGTAACATTTCTCAGGTAAACTCCCTCCCACTTTAGCCTCAAGCCCTCTCACAGCTCTCTCACTGCTCTTGGAACCTTGCAAATTCTGCACATGAAGGCCAAGCTCAGCTACAAACCCTTCTGCTGGCTCTGCAGCAGACTTGGGATGATAGCTGCAAGCAGTGAGGAGGGTGATGGCCAGCTAGCGGCACAGGGAGTAACACCGATGTGCCCTTCGGGGCGGGTGGAGGCTGGCAAGGACCGCAGCTGCAGCCAGCACCCACTTGCAGTGGGGAGGGCAGTGGACAGACCCACAGACGGAGAGATGCCTGCAGAAAAACACAACCCAGAAGGTGTCTAATTAAGAACCCCCCCCCCCTTCCTCAAAAAGCTGTCAGTAGGTAAGCAAAACTGTTTAAAACATGTTCATCATTAAAGTGTCCCTCAACAGCAGGATGTGGCAGCAGGCTTGGCGACAGAAGGGAGAAGAAGAGAGGCATATGGCCCCCAGCCCAAGCCCCTGCTGACAAGCTGCCTCGCTGCAAGCCCCCTTTTCACTGTCGTCCGTGCGCGCAGCAGATTGCAATGGCCCAACTTTCCCATCTGTATTCCAGGCCTCTGCCCCCAACAATGTGGCAGCCATGCAGTTTTCATCGGGGCCAGGAGCAGGGGAGGGGGAAGCCGTAGGGAGGGGGAAGAGGAGGAGGAGGAGGAGGGGGGGGACACATATTAACAACCAATAATCAC
The DNA here is from genome assembly GCF_015220805.1 of Pogoniulus pusillus. Classification (NCBI taxonomy): domain Eukaryota; kingdom Metazoa; phylum Chordata; class Aves; order Piciformes; family Lybiidae; genus Pogoniulus; species Pogoniulus pusillus. The sequence goes on along the minus strand of NC_087294.1, from coordinate 8,212,797 downwards.
AATGCTATCCATAATGCATTGTCTCCATGAGATTACATGGTATATTTCCAGTGGGGATTAGCCCATCCATCACAGCCCTTTATTGGCCCCTTTTTTTTTGTGGCTGTCGTGGCAAGCCCAAACCCCCTCGTAAAACTCTAAACCGCTTAATTGCTGCGCTGTAAAAATTTGCATGTCAGAGATATGTCATTCCTTCATTAAACGGCGCCAGGCAGTTGTTACAAGGTCCTAACCATTGTGTGAGAGCACCTCGGGAAAAAAAAAAAAAAAAAAAAAAAAAAAAAAAAGGAAGGTCACCTCTTGGCATTATGCAAAGTTCTCATCTGCATTCTAAGCTGCTGCAATGATGGGTCTAAATGTATCGTGGCTTAATGGATTTGGATTCGGGGCGATACGAACTCCCCGGGCACGCAGACTGACTGATCAGACAAGGTGTGCGGTGCTGCTGCAGCCTCTCTTTCTGTAAGGCTTGCAAGCCTGGCTCCTGAAAGACTCTTGCTGCAAGTGTATTGGTGGTGCTGCCCTAATTTCTTAGATTCATGGCAAGTTCTGCAGAGACTGCTACAGCCATTGCGTCACCACTGCAACTACTCATCAGTAAAAGTAGCCTGAAGTTAACTGTTTGTGCTTAGGTACTAACAAAAAGGATCATTGTAATAATGAGTTGGCTTCATGTTGTACTTTTAAACCACAGAGATGAAAGATGTGCTTTCCAAAGCAATAACATTGTTCTGGTTTCAGTTGTCTGAAACTGGCTCTGGAGAGATGGTTTGAAGCTGGAGGCACCTTAGAGAGGGTGGAGAGGTGGGCACAAGCCAACCTCAGGAGGTTCAACAAGACCAAGTGCAAGTCCAGCATCTGTGTTGAGGCAGTCTCAAGCACAAATACAGGCTGGGCAGTGACTGGCTGGAGAGCATCCCTGAGGAGAGGGACTTGGGGATGCTGGTGGACGAGAAGCTCAACATGAGTCAGCAGTCAGCATGCACCTGCAGCCCAAAAGGCCAACCAGATTCTGGGTTGCATCGAGGGATGTGATTCTCCCCCTCTGCTCTGTTGAGACCCCACCTGGAGTACTGCGTCCAGTTCTGGAGCCCCCATTACAAAAGGGATGTGGACATGCTGGGGCATGCCCAGAGAAGGGCCACGAGGATGATCAGAGAGCTGGAGCAGCTCTCCTATGAGGACAGACTGAAAGAGTTGGGGCTGTTCAGTCTGGAGAAGAGGAGGCCCCAAAGTGACCTTCTTGTGGCCTTCCAGTATCTGAAGGGGGCCTACAAAAAAGCTGGGGAGGGACTTTTTAGGCTCTCAGGGAGTGACAGGACTGGGGGGAGCAAAGCTGGAGGTGGATAGGTTCAGACTAAGGCATCTTGCTTAGCTTTGTAACCCGGTTTGTAACTCCAGGACCCCCATAATGTACTGCATCAGCTCAGGAAAATTTCCTCTCGTGCTCTTTTTCAGCAAGACTTTTCTATTTTATGGTATCTATTTTACATGTTTGCTTCACAGACATTCTTCTTCCCACTGCTAAGTACATTTTTCAGGTGTGTGCCTCTTACCACTGCTGTAAGCACTCATACTTAAAATGAATCTTAGGTCATATTTAATCATCATACCATGACAGGTTTATTATTATGACATTCTACTCTGACAGGTGGTTTATTAACCAGAAAGAATCCTAACAAGCAACCCAAATGTTCTAACATAATAAAAACATCATATCTTTGTTTTCCTTCTTAATTAACAACTAACATCAACACAAGCTTCTTGTCCTACATGTGAACTCAGCCACAGTCTGTTTGCTTTAATCTGAGTTTTTGATTAAGTAGATCACTTAGGAAGTAGTCCCATGTACCTCTCCTGAAAGAGTTTGCAGCCCCTGCTCTTGTGCTGATCAAACCCTCTCTCTCCCTATGGCACCAATGCAACTAGTGCAGATGTGCAAAATTATCCACACAGGAAGAAAGCTCATCAAAAAAGAAAAAAAAAAGTTAACTCACATTATTTCAGAGGTACATTTGTGGTTATTGCCTTGAATCTCTCAGATCAGTTTATTTCACATCCACAAAGCTACCTCCTTTTCCACCACTGTTTACACTTTACAGGAGTAGATGTGGTGCAGAGGCAAAAGTTTGAAGGGAGTCTGGAGTCTGACATGGCAGCACCAAGCATGATCCCAAGGGGATACTGGGAAAGGAGTCCCTTCTTCTTCCTCCACCCTCCAAAAGCATTCAGCAAGCTCCCAAGAGTCTAGGGACAGACTTTTGGGGCTCACTAGATCCTGGAATGGGGTTGTCAAATGACAACTGGAGACTGGTTTGACAGCTGCCCTCCCTGAAGAGCTCTGTGGTAAAGGGTTGGACTTGATGATCTGTGAGGTCTCTTCCAACCCTGATGATACTGTGATACTGTGATCATGGTTATATCTGCCTTGGACATCTATTTGTTGCCACTGCCCTTCTCCCAGCCTGTCTTTTTCTTCCCTGTCTCTCCATACCAGACATGGAGGAGCATTCCCGCTGCTTTCAGTGAGATTTGAGATAGGGCTAAGTAAATGCAATTTATTTTATCCTTATTGAGCGTTATTAATATTGCTATTAGGATTGAATAAATTATGTGATAATGTGTCCTTTTCTCCTGCTTGATTCATTATTCAGAATTAACCAGACAATAATTTCTGTGGATCATTCTGCAATTAATTTGCTGTGAGTTTCTTGCAGGCACTCACTGAACAGTATCTCAACTCTCTTAATTAGCTCCAAAGGTCTGCTCTAAGCTTGGGAGTGGGGTACCTGATACCAGTGGGGGAGTCAATACCAACAACTTTTAGGGAATGTCTGCAGAGGAATATTGGCTATTTCCATGGAATTAATATAAAATCTGGTGTGAGATCTTTTATTTTGGGTTGTTTGCTTGGTTGTTTTTTTTCCCCCTTGGTTCAGCATTAATCTGTTTCTAACTGAATTAAGTTAAATCTATAAACTCTGGATGACATAAAAAAGAGCTTCCATTGCTTTTTGCACTGTTTTAATCAAATCAGTGGAAACCCACAGCTGTAGTTCAACTTAGTCAACACTGTAAGTAAATAAAGTCCTCTGAACCATCTTTCTGATATGATAGCTACATTTTGTGTCATCATCATCATCATCATCATCATCACCATCATCACTTGTTCCACTTACCTTTTGTCCATGTTTTAAACGTGTGGGGTTTTGTATTTGTCCCAAAGTCTTTTGAACTCAAAGAAAAGGTTCCCTCACCATTGCTGACATCTGCATCTATTCAACCTGCAGTTAAGTGTCTTCCTAGTCTGGGCAGACATAGCAAGAGTGGTCAGGCATTGGAATGGGCTGCACAGGGAGGTGGTTGAGTCACCCACCCGGGATGTGTTTAAAAGTCATTGGATGTGGTGCTTGGGGATACGGTTTAGAGTGAACCTGGTAGAGTAGGGTTATCAGTGTGACTTGGTGATCCTGAGGGTCTTTTCCAGCCTGAATGTTTCTGCGATGCTTTGATCTGGGAGACCAGAGGTATAGCTGACAGAAAATGCTACCACATCACTGACTGCAGAGACAGTCCAAATTGCAGCAAGTTGCAAGATCCCAATTAGAGCAGCATAGCTGATGGGAATGGCTGGAGAACCAGCTAGTGATACAAGATGTTCCTTCAGAGGCCCCATATTAATTTGTGACTAGGTCTGTATCCAGTACATTTTCATTAGCTCCTTAATAAGCTCTTTTAAAAGAAATAAAGTAACTGCCATGTTAAAAAGATCTTGGATAAATACATGGCAACAGAAACTGGACCTTTCCTAACTCTCTGGCACTATAAACATTTAACATAGAATCATAGAATTAACCAGGTTGGAAGAGACCTCCAAGATCATCCAGTCCAACCTATCACCCAGCCCTAGCCAGTCAACCAGACCATGGCACTAAGTGCCTCATCCAGGCTTTGCTTGAAGACCTCCAGGGATGGTGCCTCCACCACCTCCCTGGGCAGCCCATTCCAGTGCCAATTACTCTCTCTGGGAACAACTTCCTCCTAACATCCAGCCTATGCTTTCCTCAGCACAACTTGAGACTGTGTCCACTTCTTCTGTTGCTGGTTATCTGGGAGAAGAGACCAACTCCACCTGGCTACAATGTCCCTTCAGGTAGCTGTAAACAGCAATAAGATCACCCCTGAGACTCTTCTTCTCCAGGCTTAACAATCCCAGCTCCCTCACCCTGTCCTCACAGGGCTGTGTTCCAGGCCCCTCACCAGCTTTGTCACCCTTTTCTGGACACCTTCCAGCACCTCAGCATCTCTCTTGAACTGGACACAGCACTCAAGGTGTGGCCTGACCAGTGTTGAGTACAGAAGAAGAATAACCTCCCTTGTCCTGCTGGCCACACTGTTCCTGAGCCAGGCCAGGATGCCATTGGCTCTCTTGGCCACCTGGGCACACTGCTGGCTCATCTTCAGCTACTATCTATCAGTACCCCCAGGTCCCTCTTCTCTTGGCTGCTTTCCAGCCACTTGGTCCCCAGCCTATAGCACTGCTTGGGGTTGTTGTGGCCAAAGTGCAGAACCCTGCACTTTGCATTTAGACACAAGACCCATTAAAATCCTTGGAGGGTATTGTTCACCCCTTTTGCACAAATACATTCCTGTTGTTATTAGTTTTGTATGTTGAAGCATTTTAACAGCAGTGATTGAAGGCTTTATCTTTGTAACTTCGTCGTCTTTAAAGCTGCTTGCTTGATGTGTGACTATTGGAGAGACACTGGAGGGTGAGTGGGTCAGACAATCCTGGCAAGAGTTATCATCACACAAGTAAGTAAAAGTCATCAAGTCAAGAGGAAGGGAAAATAAAAACCCCCGATGTGAAGACAGACTATAGAAAAATAAGCAGGTACTGGGGGCTGGAAGAAAGCCTGCCCCATGCCACTACCAGAGTATCAGCCATCCCCAGCAAGGCCCAGTAACAGTTCACACTGCAGTCTGTCTCCTCTGCTCCCTCCCTCGGGCCATTCAGTGAAAAGGTCTCAAGCACAGCTACAGGTCTACAACTACCTGAAGGGAGGTTGTGGCCAGGAGGAGGTTGCTCTCTTCTCTCAGGTGGCCAGCACCAGAACAAGAGGACACAGCCTCAAGCTGTGCCAGGGGAGATTTAGGCTGGAGGTGAGGAGAAAGTTCTTCACTGAGAGAGTCATTGGACACTGGAATGGGCTGCCCGGGGAGGTGGTGGAGTCGCCGTCCCTGGAGCTGTTCAAGGCAGGATTGGACGTGGCACTTGGTGCCATGGTCTAGCCTTGAGCTCTGTGGTAAAGGGTTGGACTTGATGATCTGTGAGGTCTCTTCCAACCTTGGTGATACTGTGATACTGTAATACAAGAACCTGGGGCACTCTGGCCAATAATTGACTGGAACTGAGTTCATTAGGTGCAGGCAGGCATGTGAGCACCACACCAGCCTCCCAGACAGAACGCCGAGCCCATCCATAACCCACTGAAGCGTGGGGTGGAGTAAAGGCTCACGTGTCACAGCAGTCACCAAGGTGTAGGGATATCATAATAAAGTTCCACAACTGTCCCATTACCATACCAGATCTGATTTGGCTCCATTATATTTCATCAAACAGTTTACAAAGCACCCAGCATAAAACATCCTGGTAATTGCAATCATATATCCGGCGGTTTAACGTGTACGTCATGAGGTACCATCAGTTACACAAATAACTAATAATTTGCTAATGACAATATTATGTTAAGTCAGTTTAGGGGCAATTAAAGTGAGTGATATTTACATATGCCTAATGAATCACGGTCGATGGCAGATTAAGAGATTCTAATGAATATTCATCCAGACATTCACAACCAGCTTCACAGTTTATAAACTGAATTATGGTTGATTTGCCCTTTTAAAAATGAATATGTGAGTATCTCCTGCATGGGAAGAATGAACAATTGGGGCTGATTGTAAAATATTTTTTTTTTAAAGCAGTGTACTGGTCAGGACACAAAACATTTTTATGCACTCTCATACCCTTGGCTTCTCAGCTCTTTTTATATCACATATCAGCATTGATGAAGTATCTCCATTTTCCTTCCTATCCATGACATGAAATATAGAAATTGTTTTCTGTTGAATTAAATGCAACAGAAGTTTTATGCAGCCCCACTAAGGAAGTAATTACACAGGTAGCCTGCTTTACCCAAGCAGAGCACACAAACTCTCTCTGCTCTATGCTAACAACACTCTGGTTTTAAAGGTAGCTTTTACACACACAGATTTGAGTCACCCATCAAAACATCACTCACTTCAAAAGAAGCTGTAGGATGAAACCAGAATTGGTTTGCCACATTTCATGCCAAAAGTTTCTACCACTCTTCATCTTGAAATGCTGGCAGCAGCAATAACAATAGCTAAGAGGAAGAGGTCAAGGTCATAGAATCATAGAATCAGTCAGGGTTGGAAGGGACCACAAGCATCATCTAGTTCCAACCCCCCTGCCATGGGCAGAGACACCCTACCCTAGATCAGCCTGGCCAGAGCCTCATCCAGCCTGGCCTTAAGCACCTCCAGGGACAGGGCTTCAAGCACCTCCCTGGGCAACCCAGTCCAGATAGAGCTTTGTGGTTTGGATATCAGATTTCAAAGTGAGCTCGGAGAAACGTGGAGCATTTAAAGTCCATCCACAGACCCTTCTCTGGAAATCCTGAGTGTGATTCTGAGGTAATCCCTCATGAGCCTGGCTCTCATGTCCTTGCTTTAGCACCATTGTCTATGAATTCTGGGGTAGTTTTGCATTATTTCAAATTTAAGAAGTTAAAAATTGATCTTTATTTCTCTCTTCCAGAAGTTTACACTTGAAACCACTAAGAAACAGTCCTGTGGAGGGGAAGTTTGTTTGGTTTCACTGACGTCAAACACAGGAAGTCCTCAAGCCTCCTCTATCAAGAAACAAGCTCCAGAAGGCAAAGAAACTTCATTGAAGGTACTCAGTTTTATTTAGCTCATTTTGTGGATTTGAGATTTATCAGTCTCAGCCTCCAAAGTGATTTGGGAGTTTAGACAGTGAGGACATTTCTATTGATGCCTTGTACAGATACCCAGGAGCTACAACTCAAAGTATCAGGAGATCTATGTATTGCTATGGTGCAATATTTTGTGGAGACCTAGCTTGAATCCTGGAATCAGAAGAGGCTTGGTGTTATCCAAGTTGTCCTCTGTTCAGGATAAGTGCATCTACAGCTGAGAAAGAAATGCTGCTGGAATTCAGTCACAGAACATCATGACTGCAAGAGCATGTGACTGTGATAAATTCACCCTTCCACCCTTCTCTTTGCTCTCACCTAATCAGGTTCATAGAGATAACCAGAAGTCCTGTTCTCCATAATATTACCCCCCTCAAAAAAAAGTTGCTATTTGGCTTATTTTCAGCCACATTTCTTACTGAAAAAAAAAAAAAAAAAGGCTTTCAGTTCTCAATTAAAACTGAAAACATAGCAACAAATCATAGAATCACAGAATCAACCAGGTTGGAAGAGACCTCCAAGATCATCCAGGCCAACCTAGCACCCAGCCCTAGCCAATCAACTAGACCATGGCACTAAGTGCCTCATCCAGGCTTGACTTGAACACCTCCAGGGATGGTGACTCCACCACCTCCCTGGGCAGCCCATTCCAATGCCAATCACTCTCTCTGCCAACAACTTCCTCCTAACATCCAGCCTATACCTACCCTGGCACAACTTGAGACTGTGTCCCCTTGTTCTATTGCTGGTTGCCTGGGAGAAGAGACCAACCCCCACCTGGCTACAGCCTCCCTTCAGGTAGTTGTACACAGAAATGAAGTCCCCCCCTGAGCCTCCTCTTCTCCAGGCTGCACACCCCCAGCTCCCTCAGCCTCTCCTCATAGGGTTTGTACTCCAGGCCCCTCACCAGCTTTGTCACCATGCAACATGAAGTTGAAAAAAAAAAAAAAAAAACCAGCAAAAAACAACTTCTCAAAAGGCAATTTAAAGTTAGTTTTGTTTTTTTTTCTTAATAACAAAGTTAATTTCAAACATAATTTATGTTTTCATTTCATTTTCCAGCAACAAGAACAAAATTCAGCTCAGTCTTTAGCACTTTTAAAGGACAGTGATGTTACGGTTTCCTCAGCCACCTGTCTGCTTCTCATCTGTGCTTTAGAAGAGAACAACCAGCTAATACAGCATGAGAAGAGCACTGTGATCTCTGCCCTGACTTTTGGAAGTATGTGAACTTGTCATCACTGTGTTGGCTTTTCCCAAAGCCCTACTTTTTCCCTAAACCAGTTCCATTTCTGAGGTGCTAAAGTGACTTCAGCTGTACTACTTTTGGAGTCTCTGTAACTTCACCCGAAGAAGCTATTTACTAACTTTGTCTGAAGTTTGCTGATCTTCTTTATGCTAAATCTTCCACAGTTTACAGCCAAGAACAATTTTTATCCTTCTGTCCATATCACAGAATCACAGAGCCACAGGGGTTGGAAGGGACCTTGAAAGATCATATAGTCCAATCCCCCTGCCAGAGCAGGATCACTTATTCCTCTCTCTTGAAAGGAGTTAAGTTGGTGATAACTTCAAAACTCTCAAAGGGATGAAGGGGACAAGGGACAATGGCTTCAAACTAGAGAAGAGCAAATTTAAATTGGGTGTTAGGTTTTTTACTACGAAGGTGGTGGAACACTGGTACAGGTTGGCCGAGGAGGTGGTTGAGGCCCCATCCCTGGAGATATTCAAGGTAAGGGCTCAACAGGGCTCTGGGCAGTCTGATGTAGTTAAGGATACCCCTGCTGACTGCAGGGGGGGTTAGACTGAATGACCTTTGGAGGTCCCTCCCAACCCAGAGCATTCTATGACTCCATGATTCTACAGCCCAACCTTTGCTGCCATCCCACTACGGCAGCACTCATACACCACATCATCACTGTCTGCATCTTACTGTTTCAGTGCATCTGTTTGCTTTACTTCTGCAAGTTTGCTTTCTCTTCATGCATACAGACACAATCAGTACCTTTCCTACTGCTGGCATCTGAATCACTTCAGAAACTCCCATCTCTTATGCTTAGCAACCCTGACCACCCTTACCTCTTGCAAGGGTTCATAAAAGTGCCATGAATCACTTGATCTGCTGTTCAAACATTGATCTCCTGTGAGCTTAAGGAAGCCCTGCAGTTGTTTTCAAAAGCATAAGGCTTTTATCACAGAAGGTTAGGGGGTGGAAGGGATCTTTGAAAGATCATCTAGTCCAAACCCCCTGCCAGAGCAGGATACTGTGTAGAAGTTATCCATTTTTTTTCTCTGACCCTCACCACTCAAACACAGAATCACAGAATCTTAGGGGCTGAAAAAGGACCTCAAAAGATCATTTGAGTCCAACCCCCCTGCCAAAGCAGGATCACCTAGGCCAGATCACAGAAGAATGCATCCAGGTGGGTCTTGAATATCACAGTATCCCAGTATCATCAGGGTTGGAAGAGACCTCACAGATCATCAAGTCCAACCCTTTACCACAGAGCTCAAGGCCAGACCATGGCACCAAGTGCCACGTCCAATCCTGCCTTCAACAGCTCCAGGGACGGCGACTCCACCAGCTCCCCAGGCAGCCCATTCCAGTGTCCAATGACTCTCTCAGTGAAGAACTTTCTCCTCACCTCCAGCCTCAATTTCCCCTGGCACAGCTTGAGGCTGTGTCCTCTCGTTCTGGTGCTGGCCACCTGAGAGAAGAGAGCAACCTCCTCCTGGCCACAACCACCCCTCAGGTAGTTGTAGACAGCAATAAGGTCACCCCTGAGAAGGAGACTTCACAACTCCCCATGGCAGCCTGTTCCAGGGGCTTGCTTCTTTAACCATTTACCTCAGAAACATGTTTAAGGAACTGAGGCAAGAACTGCTTCCCATTTTAGAACTGACACTACTAGATACTTCTGGATTTGGAATAGTCCTAAAATAATGGATCCCAGGCCTTCAGATTAAATATTTCCATGATTTTTCAGTTGTCACACACAGTGCAAACAGGTTTTATCTTGCCAATCAAAGCCTAAGGTTTGTGAGAATATTGTACCTCTGCTCATGGAGTGAGACTTTGCAGCTCATGGCAGCCATAGCTTGTAACAAGGACTAACAGCACTTCTTAACTGCAACATGTTCAGGTTTCCACCCAAGGCTGTTGGTGGTGGTACTGAAGTGGTCAAAAGACAGAGGTATTTTGCATGATTACACTGTTCATGGGCACTGGTCACAGAAAAGGATTCTTTCTTCCTCAGCAAATTCACTGCCTAAAATGCTCTGTGTTCAATTTCTTCCACATTCAGCGGTCCAAAAGACCTCAGAGTTTCTTATCAAAACACAAATTGTAATACTTATGGGCCAAATTTGAAAGAAATGGAATGGCTTGGTGAATGAGCCCTGCTCTACAGTAAGGGACCAAAATGAAGGGCTGCTTATTTTACAGAAGAAACACCTAGAGAAGAATCAGAGTTACTTGATTACAGTAATATGGGAGACATGAAGGCAGGTATTTGGATGCTTTCTTGTCTGATCTTGCTCACTAACCCTCTTTTAACCTCCAGTTTGCAAAGGAGCTGTGGAGGAGTGTTAGGTAAGACTGTAATGATTGAAATTTACTGCAGTCTAGGACAAAATGGGGTCAAACTAAAGGTTAAAACCCAAGTGAGCAGTGGATGAAATTATCTGCCTGGTGAGTAATTTTTACCTGTGTTTGAAGTCTCTTTAATTATACCTCCTACCCTTAATCTGTGGAGAGCTCTGTGGCTACTGACTGTACTCCCTTCTTCACCTCCTTCCCCAGAACCCATTTGGGACCTAATTAGTTTTCTATACAGAGTATAGGAACCTGCAAGTACACTGTTAACAGTGCCTCTGCAAACTTCTGGTGCAGGGAGATGAGAGAAGCAAAAGAAACTAGAAGCTGAAGAGGAGAGCTCATTTGGCTTAACACTGCTGCTGAAGATAAACACTGCCTCAACAGGTGCAGTCTCACAGCCCTCCTTGTACCCGACAGCAAATGAGAGAAGTGATAGGTCTTTAATGAACCTTCTTCTAACCTGTGTGGAATAATCTTCCCACTAATCTTCTAACTAGTTTCCATCCATCCAGCAACAGCAGTGCTTAAATCTCTCGTTTGCACTTTACTAGCTGCAGATTGTAAATGTTTCATGAGCCGCTGAGCTTGCAGCATTACTATTTTATTAGAACATTGAATATCTTTTGTTCATTGCTGTCTCACCAGCAAATTTTCTCCAAACAAAAATTGCCTCCATACCTCATGTGGATGACGATTTGGCAGCCTGATGGATGCTGTTGTTTTAGCTCGTTTTGCATCAACAGTTTGGAAATAGCCCCTTTGCCTTGCTGAGACGCAACGGTGCACCTGTGCTAATGCCAATAAAAAGACATTCTCATCATAAGTATATCCAGTTTGCCTCCTGAAGAAGGGGCAGGGGTCCTATCAGCCTCTGGTGCTGATGTTAAGCACATGTGAAAGATGCTCCTGGCCCCAAAATGCAGGAAAGGTTTTCCAAAGCTGAGTGTCTGCCATGGTGCTCTCTTCTTTAAAATGGCACACAGAATTATTGAACAAACTACACTGTTTCAGAGGCTTTAGCCACAAGTGGACTGGTGCAACATCAAGCACTGACCACCAAGGCCATCCCCTTGGTGCTTTGCTGAGTTCTCAGAAATCATCACAGTATCACAGTATCATCAGGGTTGGAAGAGACCTCACAGATCATCAAGTCCAACCCTTTACCACAGAGCTCAAGGCCAGACCATGGCACCAAGTGCCACGTCCAATCCTGCCTTGAACAGCCCCAGGGACGGCGACTCCACCACCTCCCCGGGCAGCCCATTCCAGTGTCCAATGACTCTCTCAGTGAAGAACTTTCTCCTCACCTCAAGCCTAAATTTCCCCTGGTGCAGCCTGAGGCTGTGTCCTCTTGTTCTGGTGCTGGCCACCTGAGAGAAGAGAGCAACCTCCTCCTGGCCACAACCACCCCTCAGGTAGTTGTAGACAGCAATAAGGTCTCCCCTGAGCCTCCTCTTCTCCAGGCTAACCAATCCCAGCTCCCTCAGCCTCTCCTCGTAGGGCTGTGCTCAAGGCCTCTCCCCAGCCTCGTCGCCCTTCTCTGGACACACTCAAGCATCTCAATGTCCCTCCTAAACTGGGGAGCCCAGAACTGAGCACAGGACTCAAGGTGTGGTCTAACCAGTGCAGAGTACAGGGGCAGAATGACCTCCCTGCCCCTGCTCATATGTGCACTTGGCAAGATCTTGTAGTTCAGGCAAGCTGGTTGAGCAGTGAAAACAACTGGAAAAGAAAGCCAGGAAGGGACTTCTTACAGAGGCTTGTAGTGGTGAGAGGGAGTGGATTGAAGCTTGGTGAGGGCAGATTTAGGCTGCCCTCAGGTTTAGATTTGTTAGGAAGTCATTCCTTTCAGTGAGGGTGGTGAGACACTGGAATAGGTTGCCCCAGGAGGTTTTCAAGGCCAGGCTGAATAAGGACTTCAGCAACCTGGTCTAATGGAAAGTAATGCTGATGAACCTTTGAAAGCCAGCAAGAATTTACCACAGGGAGAGAAGGCAAGCACTACAGTTTAAGGCAGCCTCGAGGAGCAGACTGCCAGGCACTTCACTGAGAGAGTCATTGGACACTGGAATGGGCTGCCCGGGGAGGTGGTGGAGTCGCCGTCCCTGGAGCTGTTCAAGGCAGGATTGGACGTGGCACTTGGTGCCATGGTCTGGCCTTGAGCTCTGTGGTAAAGGGTTGGACTTGATGATCTGTGAGGTCTCTTCCAACCCTGATGATACTGAGATACTGTGATACAGGGAGCACATAGCTTCAGTCCCTGCATCCCCCACCGCTCTCCACACCTCCCGCCCGCACCCCTTACCCCCGACCCCGGCCCTGCCGCGGCTCTCGCGTTCCCGCAGCGCCCCCTGGCGGCCATGCGGCGGTGTGGGTTTGGGGGGGATGTCGCAGCCGCTGGAGCTGCGCCCGCTCTGAGCCCTCGGGTCGCTGCCAGGGCTGAGCTGGACCTCAGGAGGGCCAAGAAGGACGATCCCGGTTCGCACCCCCAGGCACGGTGTGTGCGTAGCGAGCAGCGTGCCTGAGCAGCGCAACTGTACCGCGGTCAAGCTGCCGCCGCTGGGTGCTGATGGCGGAGGCGGCCAGAGCCTTGCGGTGCCCCGGGCGCCCTGCACCTGTTCGTGTTCTGCTAAACACGGGAGCTGCAGAAAGCCAGAGCGCCCCTTTAAATCTGCTCAGAAGCATCGCTCTAGAGGTGCTTTCCTCTGCTCTGGGGGAAAACCCTTTCCACCCACTGCAGCAAAAGCAAAACTAAGGGCTGTCTTCGAGGAAACGCTTCCAGGTGTTGTCTGTATTAAAAGAGGACGGGCGGGGGAGAGGGGGAGTCCCTTCTCTTGTGAGACTCCACAGCTATTAAAGCTACCCGCCTGGTGAGCTAGCTCCCCAGGGAAGTCTTCACAAGTGCCAGCAAAGCCCACTGCCAGATCAACCTCTTCTTGCATCGCTCCAGCTAGGCTGCATAGAATCACAGAATCATAGACTCAAGCAGGTTGGAAGAGACCTCCAAGATCATCCAGAGTCAAGCAGGTTGGAAGAGACCTCCAAGATCATCCAGTCCAACCTAGCACCCAGCCCTAGCCAGTCAACTAGACCATGGCACTGAGTGCCTCATCCAGGCTTTGCTTGAACACCTCCAGGGACAGTGCCTCCACCACCTCCCCAAGCAGCCCATTCCAATGCCAATCACTCTCTCTGACAACAACTTCCTTCTAACATCCAGCCTAGACCTGCCCTGGCACAACTTGAGACTGTGTCCCCTTGTTCTATTGCTGGTTGCCTGGGAGAAGAGACCAACCCCCACCTGGCTACAATGTCACTTCAGGTAGTTGTAGACAGCAATGAGGTCCCCCCTGAGCCTCCCCGTCTCCAGGCTGCACACCCCCAGCTCCCTCAGCTTCTCCTCATAGGGTTTGTGTTCCAGGCCCCTCACCAGCTTTGTTGCCCTTCTCTGGACACGTTCCAGCACCTCAACATCTCTCTTGAATTGAGGGGCCCAGAACTGATTGCTGTCAAACAGCCTCCTTTATGGCTGAGGTTACAAAGGAGTTTGATGAGTAACACAAATAACTCTCCATTCCACCAGCTGCTGGAACTCCAGTGCTCCCTTTCCTGCACAAGGAACAGGGAAGCTAAGGACAAGAGAAGGAAGCCCTCAGAAACTGCACAGCAAATGTGAGACCTGTTGCCGGTCAGAAGGGCAAGTTCTAGGGTATGCGATAATCAGTGAGGGAGCTCTGCAGTAGTGTGCCTGCACAGAGCTGTCTGGCTGTAGTCATGATGTCCTACAACAACCTGATGCTACTTGCTGGGTGCTGGACAAGGTCACACAAGCCTATCCAGTTTGAAGGATGATGCTCTCTGCAGCAAAGTCTCAGAGTAGGATTCAGCCAGCACAACTAGTCTGGTACTCAGGGCACACAGCAAGAGTAGTATGACTATTAAGTCACCTACAGGGAAGAAGGCAAGGTGACAACAAATAAAGCTCTGCAGATGCTGGATCCATCTTCCATGAGATCCTTTTACCATCAGAGTGTGCACTCAGTTGCTTGGATTATAGTAGTAAAGACAAACCTGTTAACAGTGTGCAGTTTTCTGGATCAAGCTCTCCAGTTTTTGGCCAGTCTGGGAGCCCTGATGGAAGAGTAAAGTCATCATTTTCAGAGGTTGTTTTTCCCCTTCCACAAGTCCCCATATCACTAACACCAAAGCAGGAGAGGCTCAGCAGACATAGTACCTTTATGAGAAGCAGATGTGAAATGATAATCCAAATGTATCTTCCTCCTCCCCCACTTGCACTCATGCACCTTTCTGCTTAAGTTTCATTCAAGCCACCAGCTTGCTTAAATGTAAGTTCATGCACCATTGCCTCTTGCAGTCCAGCTTCTTTGAGACCATTTCCTCACTATACACCCAGGCCCCCAGGGCTTCAATAGGATCCCCACACACTGCCACTTCATAGCAGGCTGCCTTCCCTACAGCCAGCTGCAGGGCTGCTGGTCAGAGGGACCTAAAGCCTGGGGAAATTACTTGAGCAGAACCTCATGAAGTTCAGCATAAACTGAGAAGTCTTCAAGCTGTGAAGAAATAACCTCTCACATAGGAGAGATTCATTCAGGACTGAGACTGGGTCAGTACAATCCCAAGCACAAATCCAGGCTAGGTGGTGAATGGCTGAGAGCAGCCCTGAGGAAAAGGACCTGGGGGCCTGAGTTGATGAAAAGCTCAACATGAGCCAGCAGCCTGTGTATGCAGCTCAGACAGCAACCGTGTGCTGGGCTGCATCAAGAGAAGAGTGGGCAGCAGGGCAAGGGAAGGGATTCTCCCCCTTTGCTCTTATCAGACCCCACCTGGAGCACTCTGTGCAGTTCTGGAGCCCCCAACACAGGAAGGACATCAAACTGTTAGAGAGTCTAGAGGAGGGCCAGGAAGGTGATCAGAGGGCTGCAGCAGCTCTGCTATGAGGACAGGCTATGAGAGTTGGAGCTCTTCAGCCTGGAGAAGAGAAGGCTTCAAGGAGACTTCGTAGTCGCCTTCCAGTATCTGAAGGGGACCTACAGGAAGGCTGGGGAGGGACTATTGACAAGGTCTTGTAATGACAGGACAAGGGGTAATGGGTTTAATGGAAGAGGGGAGATTCAAACTAGATGTTAGGAAGAAGTTCTTTATAGCAAGGGTGGTGAAACACAGGAACAGTTTGCCCAAGGAAATTGTGGATGCTCTGTCCCTGGAGGTGTTCAAGGCTAGGTTAGATGAGGCCTTGAGTGACCTGTTCTAGGGCAAGGTGTTCCTGGCAGGGGGTTGGAACTAGATGATTTTTGAGGTCTCTTCCAACCTAACCATTCTATGAGAAGAAGGATAAACTCCAGACAGGCACTTGGTTGTCATTAGAGCAACTCAGTGAGCAGCAGATCCCTTGGTTCCAGCTGAGGAACAGCATGGTGTAGAGCAGCTAGATAAAAGACAGGGATCTCAAGTTACCCCTGCCCTTCAGGGACTTCCAGGCTTCAGGAAGGCACCTGAATGGGCAGTACATCATTGGTGTGCTTAACACAAAGTGAGAAAGAGAAGGATGCTGTCTAGTATGCCACATATTTTTCTCCTGTGCTCATTGATGGGTGCTACACCTTCTGAGGCCCAGCTGCTTAAGAGATACACTCCTCTGGAGTTGGTGCTGGGGCCTGACCACCCTTCCTAGGCTTAGACATCTTTCCTGTGCTTGGGACATACCAACCACTCAGGCTTGCTGAGGAACTTTCCAGCTTGTTGTGGGAGGTTGGGTAGATGCAAGGTGCTGTGGCTTCTGAGGCTGCACAAAGCAGCACATCTGTCACCTCTGCCTCTGGAGATGTAATGGATAATGTGCATGTGTGTGTGCACAGTGCCAATTTCTGCAAGCCCTGTGCTAGTTTGAAGCAGGCTAGAATGTTTTGGTGAGAGGAACTAGACTACAGGCTGTGAAAGGAAAACAAGGGTGATGTCTGCTTCCCTCACAGGCTTACTGAGATGTATAAAAACATAAGCCAAAACATAGATAAGACACTCAGCACCACTCTCAGTGGGGCTGCTGGCTGAGCTGCATCTCTCTAACCTCACCTTCCATTTTGGACTAATCCACTTTGCTTCCTAACCCCCTGGCCAAACCTCCATTCTTCCTTGGGAATGGGGTAAGGTTGAGAGGGGTAGGGGGAAGGTGAAGGGGTGGTTGAGAGCCCCTCCTGGGGGCTCAGGTTTCTGGGAGGGCTGTTGTGTTTCTGTATTATCTTTTACCTTGTATATTTCTGTCTATAACTGTATATACTGTAAATATCTGCTTGTGTATTATGCCAGCTGTAAATATAAGCTTCATTCATATTTCCAGAGCTGGCTGAGTCTAGTCTGGGTGATTTCTAAATGGGGGGGGGGGGGGGGGCAGGGAACACCCAAACCATCACAAAGCCCCCAAGATATTCCCTACCATAAGTGTTGGAGACTGAGACTAGATACAAGTAGGAGCAGCTCCTGTCTGCTCTGGAATCATGGAGCCACTACTTGAGTGAGGAAGGGTTGAGAGGGTCATGTGGCACCTTCTTTCCCTCAATTCTCAGTAGTAAAACAGGTTGTCTGCCAGGGGCTGAATGCTACAGGCATTAGAAGAAGAGACAGAGAGAATGCTTGATGCAAGCCAATCCAATCCATTTATTGCATTCCAAACATGTGTTTTTATGCCTTTCATCAGAAGGCTACAAATTGTATTAAACTCTAATAGGTTACATGTACTTGTGTTAGAAATGACACACTAATTAGAGCAGACATTCATCACATTCTCTCAACAACACATACATTGTGTCTAAGCAATCCAAGTCAGCAGAGACAGGCAAAACCCACAGGCTCCAGCCTTACATTTGCTTATGTTTGTTACACCATTCTCTAAGGTCATCCCAACCTTCTGTTTTATCTCAACTCAGTACTTGTGAGCTCCTGCACTCTCCCCTGGCTATGGCTTATGCTCCAGTATATAACACTCAGACAACTGTGTAGGATCACTACATTTAATATTACTATTCCCAACATTTCCCCTTTTCTGTTTGGTTTTTCAAATAAAGGCAGTGCTTCCTGTCCCCCTGCAAGGCACCTTCTGCAAAAAGATAGCAAGCACAGCACTTTAAACATTGCTAACGAAAGGAAGTTCTTCACACGGAGAGTGATTGCCACTGGAATGGGCTGCCCAGGGAGGTGGTGGAGTCACCATCCCTGGAGGTGTTCAAGCAAAGCCTGGATGAGGCACTTAGTGCCATGGTCTGGTTGACTGGCTAGGGCTGGGTGCTAGGTTGGACTGGATGATCTTGGAGGTCTCTTCCAACCTGGTTGATTCTATTCTATGATTCTAAAACAGTTGTTTCCCATCTTTGCCTATGAGAGGGAATTGTTGGAAGCTCAGGAAAACACCTAGATTCATTAAGCATGATCAAAACCTATGACCTATGAAAACACAACCATTATCTCAGCATTCCTTTCAGGTTCTTGCCACAGCAGCTGTCCTCTGAGCTGGTATCCAGCAGAAGCCTGTAAAGATGCATGAACAATCACATAAACAGATGAAAACACATTGATTCCCTAGGCCCTGTTAAGCTTCTCTAGGGTGAATCTCTCTGTATGATGTGACCAGAGAATTCTCCAAGATTTTCTTTTCTCTTTTCTCAGAAGAATCATTGGCATTAAAATAGCTAATGATCAGGGGTTGTTATCCACAAGAAAGAAGTTTAAAATGATTAAAAAAGGTATAAGGCTTTCCTGCAGCACCCCTTTCAGGGAGGCTGCCTTCATTCCCCCTCTCTTATACATATGTATTAATTTTGTTTTTATGCAATCTTTATCCTATAAAGCTATATTAATATACAGGGGAAAATAAGAAAAATATCTTATAGTATTCTATTATAAACTCTTAACATTAACTATATTATCAACTTCAAAAAAACCTAAACCATTCAATCATGACTGAGGAAAAACCCAAAGGAAAATCCAAGAAGATAGTGCCTTCATGGAGCTCCTTGTCCAGAGAAGGACAATGAGGCTGTGAGGAGAGGCTGAGGGAACTGGGGTTGTTCAGCCTGGAGAAAAGGAGGCTCAGGAGAGACCTTATTGCTCTCTAGAACTACCTGAAAGGAGGTTGCAGCCAGGTGGGGGGTGGCCTCTTCTCCCAGGCACCCAGTAACAGAAGGGAGGACACAGACTCAAGCTGTGCCAGGGCAGGTTTAGGCTGGATGTTAGGAAGAAGTTCTTCACAGAGGGAGTGATTGGCATTGGAAGGGGCTGCCTGGGAAGGTGGAGGAGTCCCCATCCCTGGAGACGGTTAAAAGGAGACTGGAGGAGGCATTTAGTGCTATGGTTTAGTTAACTAAAAGATGTTAGGTCATAGGTTGGACTTGATGATCTTGAAGGTCTTCTCCAAGCTGGTTAGTTCTGTGATTCTGTGAATTTGTTTGCTGCAAGAGCAGTCAGGCACTGGAATGGGCTGCCCAGGAAGGAGGTGGAGTCCCTGTCCCTGGTGGTGTTCAAGCAAGGAGTGGCCATGGCTCTCAGGACATGGTTTAACAGCCATGGTGGTGCTGGTTTGAAGATTGGGGTTGATATCTTGAAGAGCTTTTCCAACCCAAACAATTCTATGACAACACAACAGTGCTCACCCATGAGCTTCCTGCCCCAACAAGTACTGCAGCAAAAGAAGCAGCTGAACACAGAGGAGCTCAGCCCAAGCAGACAAGCCCAGCCAGCACCCACAGGTGACAGGAGCATGATCAGCAACGACCTAGCCTGTCGAGCCGGGGGGCCACCACCAGGCCCCCCGGCCATTGTTCCACTCCCCTTCACCCAGTGCACACCATGGGCACTCACCAGTGATGATGGGAGGAGGATCCCTCTGCCCAGAAGGGCACAGCTTAGGGCTGCTGCCTTTCCTGGGGCCCATTAAATAGGGGAGTGGGCAGGGAGGGCCAAATGGTCACACCTGGGGTGGGAGGAGACTCCAACAGGACTCAGGTGCTCTGGGTTTGGGGGGAAAAGGGAAAATGCAGTGTGGGTGGGGGAGGGTCAGGGACGGTGGGAAAGAGGGGGTGGTGCTGGAAGGAGGGAGGTGGCACAGAAAGGAAGGAGATAGAGAGGAAAAGGATGGAGATGAAAAGAGGAAGATGGGGGGGGGGGGCTGGAAAGAAGGAGATAGAGAGGAAAGGAGGGAGATGGGGGAGATAAAAACTGAACTGTTAACAAAAACCACCCTAACAAAAAAAAGGTGATGCTGCTCTGACGGGGGGGGGGTTGGACTGGATGGTCTCTCACAGTCCCTTCCAGCCCCTACCATTCTGTGATTCTGTGTCCTGGGGAAGCCTGCAGTGACAAGCTCTCTGTGTGCATTTGTGTGTTTGCTCCATCTCCCTCTCTTCCCAATACTTCCTTCCCCAGGAGCTGCTGCAGTGGCTTTGTGCTGTCTCTCTCTCCCTGTGCTGTGAAACCCAGCAACTGCACCCCCTCCCCAGCCTTGTTTCCTTGGCCAAGGTGGATCTATCACCCCAGCAGCTGGGGCTTAACAGGCTCCATCGGTCCCTCAGTCATATGTGAGTGGTTGACCTGAAGGAGGGTGGCAGCAACAAACCTCCGCTGTGGCCCTGCTCTGTCTGAAATGCTTTGTCCACTTCTGGCACCACACATATGCAGGATGCAAGTAACTGAGCCCAGCAGCACCATCTTCCTCACCCCAGGACATCTCTGTGAGGAGAGCCTGCCTGACAGCACAGGTTAGCACCGAGGTTGGCAGGCAAAGCATCTTAATGCAGGTGCTCTTGTCTGGCAGGGCTTCAGAGCTGCGGGGATGTAGCTGGTCTTTGCACCTTTACATGAGGGATCCAGAGCAGGAGGAGGAATCCTGAGCCAGATGATGTACAGCAGCCATCATTCTTAACCCATAGAGACTTGCTGCTTCACTCTCAGGGATGTGCTGTGTCCTGTTTTTCTGTGCCAAGGATGAAAGGCCTCTTTGGGAGAGCTCTGGAGGAGGAGAATGGTGCTAAGAGAGATCACTTCTGAGGAGTCTGTGAGCATAAGAGCATCCACAGTCACATAACCTAACTCATGGCAGGACAGAGTAGACTGGAGTGGAGCTCAGGGTGTGGGTGAAATCCTTAAAAGGCTTGAGTGGAGGATGTAAATGCCTTCAGTGGGGTGCTCAGCTAATGGAACAGGCACGGCAACTCCTTTCCCAACCAGAAGCCCTCAGCACACCCACATTGCCCCATGCCAAACCTGCCCATAGAGTCAGAGCTGGTTGCCAGCAACCTGGTGACTGTGCACTTGCTGCAGACACAGAGTGGACTCAGCAGTGCAGATATCAGAACTGACCACTCTGTAGACCTTCAAGCTGCTGAGATACTGCTGGAAATGGGGCTGTAGTAGCCAAGACATCCTGGAGCAGGCATATGGTGCTTAATGGGGTCAAGAGACCTTGCTGTGTCCCACTGAGCTCCACCCCATGGCAGATCCCTGAGCAGTGTGCGTATGGGACAGGATTAATCCCAGGCCCATCTGGGCCCTTAGGTACTCCCCAAGAGCCCAGTAAAAATGCAGAGCCTTTATCAGGAGAGGAGGTCAGCTGGCTGTGTGCAATTTATGAAGACAATGGACACATGGTGCAGGAAAATGACATCTTTTCCATGATTCTTGCTGCTGACATGCTTGGGTTTCTAGGGATGCCTACTGTCTTTCTGTCAAAATAGATCTTAACATTCACCTGCTTCTGGAACTAGACACATCTCAAGTCTGCTGTGCAACAGGTTCTCTTAGTGGACCACAGATTTGCCTGGCAGCTGTAGTGATGGTTGCTACCCCTGTAGCAGAAAACATGGTTTAAGGAACTAGCCTAGGGTTTTTCCAGAGGTGGACACATGGTAGTCTTGCAAAGGTTCAGGTTCAAGGTAGTTTTCTGGGCAGCCTGGGAGGTAGTCAGGAAATTTCACATATTAAAGCTTCTGCAGTGACACAAGGTATTAATTGCTCATTGCTCAATGACAGTTTGGTGCCTATAGAGTCATGATGTATGAGATTACTTGGCCCTAAATGTTATTAATACAAAAGATCCTATTTTCCATCCTTCCAGCTTCAGCCAGCTTCCCTTCTCTTTTTTCCTTGTGCAATCTAATGTCTATGAATCACTTGAGTCATTTGCCATTTTTTTCTGAAGATAAGCAGTCTGGAAGCACTTTGGTACCTGCAGAGCAGTAATGTGACAATCTACACTTCCTCATGCCAATGTTTCCATTTAGTGAAAGGTTTGTCCTGCACCTAGACCCACTAAGTATGCCACAGGATAAATGCAATCTGCTGCACAGGATGTGAGAGCAGTTTTTACACCATACAGCAGGGGCTCAAGTGGAATCACAAGTTGCACTGGCAAAGTGTTGCACTGTCTGGTTCAGTACTGTGGAAACTCTGCAGAGAGTTGCATGTCCTAAGGCTTACCAGTGCCTGGAGGAAGCTTTGTTTTCCCCACAAGCAGGCAGTGCTAGCATGCCTTGGCAGTGTGGTGTCCATGCAGGTGTTTCAAACACGAGATGCCAGAGATTGCAGGTGGATGAGACTGAGGTTTGCCACCTCTGCAAACCAGTACACTCCTAGAGGAGGTTGGAGATGTGCTCGGCAGCCTCTGAGGCTGCCAAGAGAACCCAAGTGGGAAGCTGCTTGCTGTAAGGCAGTTTCATATGTGTGTAAGATTTTGGATGTGCTGTGAAAAGAGTAAGGTGGCAAGGCCCCTAGGTCCCTTTCTTCACAGTATCACAGTATCACAGTATCACCAAGGTTGGAAGAGACCTCACAGATCATCAAGTCCAACCCTTTACCACAGAGCTCAAGGCCAGACCATGGCACCAAGTGCCACGTCCAGTCCTGCCTTGAACAGCTCCAGGGACGGCGACTCCACCACCTCCCCGAGCAGCCCATTCCAGTGTCCAATGACTCTCTCAGTGAAGAACTTTCTCCTCACCTCCAGCCTAAATTTCCCCTGGCGCAGCCTGAGGCTGTGTCCTCTTGTTCTGGTGCTGGCCACCTGAGAGAAGAGAGCAACCTCCTCCTGGCCACAACTACCCCGCAGGTAGTTGCAGACAGCAATAAGGTCTCCCCTGAGCCTCCTCTTCTCCAGGCTAAACAATCCCAGCTCCCTCAGCCTCTCCTCGTAGGGCTGTGCTCAAGGCCTCTCCCCAGCCTCGTCGCCCTTCTCTGGACACGCTCAAGCATCTCAATGTCCCTCCTAAACTGGGGGGCCCAGAACTGAACACAGTACTCAAGTGCAAGTGCATGTTGAATGTGGAACAGTCTTTGAGAGAAGTGGGGTTCTTTTTTCCCTGCTGTGTGAGACATGCCACTTGCCTTAGCCTGTATTGTAGCTGGGGCAGCAGTACCTACTTTTGTCCATGTGGACTGCAAAAGCGTTTTGGCAGCTACCTCAGCCAGGGCACTTTCCAGACAGACCTGGAGGGCATGGTTCATCAGCAGTTAATGATAACTGAGAAGCAGGCAGTTTGACGCCAGGCTGCTTGCCGTGTGAGCACGAGTTGCGCTGCCTGCGTGAGTCAGGGCATGAACTCCTAATCAATTGCCTCCTTCACCCCGTGCAGAGCCTTCGTCACGCTGACGTTTGCCTGCTGCTGCCATGCCTCTCCCGAGCTGCAGCTCTGAGCTCAGGCACAGCAGGGCACCACATGGCATGGCAGCGCCCAGCTGCCGCCAGCAGGGAAGCAGCTTCCGTCAGGACAGGAATGCTGTGGCGAAAGAGAGACAGAGATGCAGCAGAACACCAGTTGCTTCCCGTGGGTCCTGGCACACCCCAGCTTTCAGGAGGTTTGCCTCTGGCATGGATCAGAAGAGGGAAGGGGTGGATGGTTATGTTACTTGTGTCACTGAAGAGTAGGCATGGCTGAGTCACTCGTTCATTTCGTCTGTGGAATGATGATTTGAGAGCCTGTCGGTGTGAGCATGTCTGTGATCCAGCGTGGATGGATTTCTTGCTAGTAGAGGACATGAATTGATAAACAGGAACAACTCATGCTGAGAAGTGTCCTTGGGATGCTGCTGGCCCAGGAAACCAAACTGTAAACAGTGAGGACCCCACACACAGCTACAGTGAGCAGAGTTAGCCAGCCAAGGGGGCTGCATTAGGTGGTCTGGGGGGGTGACCCTTTAGAATGTTATTTTATATTAACCTATGTACACCTTACATGTAACCTTGCACTCTTCACATGTAACCAATCTTAGTTGTGCATGCCTCCTGCAAGAATGCATGTAAGTCTCTGCATCACGGAAATAAAGCAGATTATGACCACCTAACCATATTGGTGAGCAAAGATTCATTCTACCCAAGCACTCCACTGGCAATCCAGTGCTAAAAGGGCATCAGGGAACGTCACAGGCCAATAAAGCAAAGCTTGAGACTAGCCAGAGAACAAGAATTCAGATGTTTTCAGGGTCTTTCAAGAAAGATGTTGAGGTGCTGGAACATGTCCAGAGAAGGGCAACAAAGCTGGTGAGAGGCCTGGAGCACAAATCCTATGAGGAGAGGTTGAGGGAGCTGGGGGTGTTTAGCCTGGAGAAGAGGAGGCTCAGGGGTGATCTTATTACTGTCCACAACTACCTGAAGGGGCATTGTAGCCAGGTGGAGGGTGGCCTCTTCTCCCAGGCAACCAGCAATAGAACAAGGGGACACAGTCTCAAGTTGTGCCAGGGTAGGTCTAGGCTGGATGTTAGGAAGAAGTTCTTCACAGAGAGAGTGATTGGCATTGGAATGGGCTGCCCAGGGAGGTGGTGGAGTCACTGTCCCTGGAGGTCTTCAAGAAAAGCCTGGCTGAGGCACTTAGTGCCATGGTCTGGTTGACTGGCTAGGGCTGGGTGCTAGGTTGGACTGGATGATGTTGGTGGTCTCTTCCAACCTGGTTGATTCTATGATTCTATGATTCTTTGTTGGGGTTTTCTACCACTTGGGAACATCAGAGATGTTCCAGAGGCATTGCAGCAGTTTGGTTTCTTTCTCATGTCTTGTTTTGCAGGATGTTGCATGCAAGTAATTCCTCCTTTTGCCTCACTCTTGCCCTCCTGCTCAGCTGCTGGTGCTCCTCGCTGTTGCACTCATTGGCAGCTGGCTGGAGATCGGTGTCCATGACCGGTGGCTGCCTGATGGTGGCACTGCACGGCAGAGCCAGGGCGACCCAGGCGCGGCGCACTGCCCCTTCAGTCAGGTAGTCCCTGCTGCAGAAGCAGCCCAGCCAGCACCCGGCTGCCAGCAACCCTTCTCGGCCAGGAAACCTGTGGAGTCCAATCCTTGTCGGTGCCATGGACAGAGGCACTGAGTGCAGCCTCAGCAAGTTTGCTGCGACACCAAGCTGTGTGTGCAGCAGACAGGCTGGAGGGCAGGGATCCATCCAGAGGGACCGGGACAGGCTGGAGAGGTGGGCACAAGCCAACCTCAAGAGGTTCAACAAGACCAAGTGCAAGGTCCTGCATCTGGGTTGGGGCAATCCCAAGCACAAATCCAGTCTGGGCAGTGACTGTCTGGAGAGCAACCCTGAGGAGAGGGACTTGGGACAGGAAGCTCAACATGAGTCAGCAGAGTGCACTTGCAGCCCAGAAAGCCAAGCAGAAGTGTGGCCAGCAGGTCGAGGAAGGTGATTCTCCCCCTCTGCTCTGCTCTGTTGAGACCCCACCTGGAGTACTGCATCCAGTTCTGCAGCCCCTATTACAAGAAGGATGTGGAGATGCTGGAGTGTGTCCAGAGAAGGGCCACGAGGATGCTCAGAGGGCTGCAGCAGCTCTGCTATGAGGACAGACTGAAGGAGTTGGGGCTGTTCAGTCTGCAAAAGAGGAGGCTCCCAGATGACCTTCTTGTGGCCTTCCAGTATCTGAAGGGGGCCTACAAAAAAAGCTGGGGAGGGACTTTTTAGGCTATCAGGGAGTGACAGGACTGGGGGGAATGGAGCAAAGCTGGAGGCGGGGAAATACAGACTGGAGGTGAGGAGGAAGTTGTTAATCATGAGAGTGGTGAGAGCCTGGAATGGATTGCCCAAGGAGGTGGTTGAGGTCCCATGCCTGGAGGTGTTTAAGGCCAGGCTGGCTGAGGCTGTGGCCATCCTGTTCTAGCAGTAAGACAAGGAACAATGGGTACAAACTTGAATGTAGAAGGTTTCACCCCAACATGAGGAGAAGCTTCTTTACAGTGAGGGTGGCACAGCACTGGAACAGGCTGCCCAGAGAGATTGTGGAGTCTCCTTCTCTGGAGCCTTTCAAAGCCCTCCTGGATGCATTCCTGTCCCTTCCAGCCTCTAAGGTTCTGTGATTCTGCCTTACAAAGGCAACGTGTTTTAAATCACCCAAACCTGTGGTGAAAGAATGCTCTGCATTGTTGGGCCAAGATATTTGTAACCTGGGCTAGCCTTGCTCCCCCACATCCACAGGGAGTACCTGCTGAGACGATGGGGTCCTCCACACCCTCTCCCACCACCAGCCCAGCCATCCACCAGGGAATGTGGCTGGTGGCACTTCCAAAAAAAAAAGTTCTGATGCATCTGAATTTTGTGCTTTTTTCCCTCCCTGGCAGAAAACAAACAAACAAACAAACAACCCCCCCAAAACAAACAAATAAACAAAAAAACCCCAAACAACAACCAAAATAAACAAGGAAAAAAGAAACCATAGTAAACCAAACCAACCAACCAGACCAGACCAACCAACCAACCAAAAAAAGGCCAAACCCAAAAACCAGTCTTGGCAAGAATTAGCAATTCCCAGAGGCCTTCTGAGCTGTGTTTTGTCTTCTGTTCCAGGGCACAGGATTTTACTGTCTCCAAAACCACGTTCCTCTCAGTTCTCCATTAGGCTAATTAATGCCACATTACTTGATTTCTGGATTTAATTGCAGCTATTTACAAGTATATTTAGAGCTTGGATGAAGAGGCCACACAACTCACTTTGGTTAGGTTTTTGTTGCGCCAATATAGAGTTGGCTGTCACAGGAATGAGATAAATTGGGCAAGCATGAAGGGGAGGTGAAGGGTTAGGAAAATGGTTGCTTTTTAGGATGCAGCTTAACTGAGAGCTGAAGTAAATGCTTTAGTCCATCCCTATTCAGACCCCCATTCAGAAAAGCAATTAGGCACTTAATTAACTTCAAGCACGTGGGCTGTTAAGCATGTGTCTAAGTGGTTTGTTGAAAAGGGAGAGCATTTAAAGCATGTTTAAAATCAAGCACATACGCTCAGCTAACTTCCTTGCCAGATAAACACACTTTCTAATCATAATGGACCCAAATTCAGCAATGACAGCATGACATCATTCAGGATTGCAGCAAAGGTCAGGCTTACACCCTTTGAAATGAATAGGGATTAGGGTTGTGAGCAAATAAGAAGGAATCAGCCAGGTTCTATTGCCACCACCCCTCACTGAAATGGTATCGTGGGTAGGGTAGGTACAGGTATTTATGGGAGTAGAATGAACCTTTCCCATCCCATTAATATTCACAGTATCACAGTATCATCAGGGTTGGAAGAGACCTCACAGATCATCAAGTCCAACCCTTTACCACAGAGCTCAAGGCTAGACCATGGCACCAAGTGCCACGTCCAACCTTGCCTTGAACAGCTCCAGGGACGGCGACTCCACCACCTCCCCGGGCAGCCCATTCCAGTGTCCAATGACTCTGTCAGTGAAGAACTTTCTCCTCACCTCCAGCCTAATTACTTTCTCAAGAAAGTAATTCTTTTTTCTTCCTTAGGACAGAGAGGAGAATTCCAAAGGGGAAAGTTTGTGCTCATTAGATAGATAGGTAGGTAGATAGATAGATAGATAGATAGATAGATAGATAGATAGATAGATAGATAGATAGATAGATAGATAGATAAATATACACATACACATATTGCTTGTAATTTACTCTGTGTGTGTGTGCTGGAGGGGTGCAGAGAAGGGCTAGGAGGCTGGGGAGAGGTCTGGCAAACATGACCTCTGAGAAGCGGCTGAGGGAGCTGGGCTTGTTTAGTCTGGAGAAGAGCCTTGTTGCTCTCTACAACTACCTATAAGGAGGTTGTAGTGAGGCTGGAGCTGGTCCCTTTTCCCAAATTACTAATGATAGGACAAGAGGAAATGGCCTCAAGTTGCACCAGGGGAGGTTTAGGTTGGATGTTGGGAGGAAGTTCTTTCCTGAGCGGGTGGTCAGGCACTGGAACAGGCTGCCCAGGGAGGTGGTGGAGTCGCCATCCCTGGAGGTGTTTAAAAGGAGAGTGGATGTGGTGCTTGAAACTATGGTCTAGTGATTAAGGATGCTGGGATGAAGACTGGACTGGATGATCCTGGTGGTCCTTCCCAACCATAACAATTCATAGCGATGAGATGTTGTGCTGAGGGGTTTGGTTTAGTCAAGGACTTGTCAGTGTGAAACTAATGATTTGACTTGAGCATCTTAGAGGTCTTTTCCAATCTAAGAAATTCTGTGGTTCTATGATTGTGTGTGTGTGTGTGTGTGTGTGTTCAAGAGAAGCTTACATTTCAAAGCAAAATCATGTGAAATGGAAAGAAGGGGGTTTCTAAGAAAAATACTAAAGGCACTTAAAAAATTCCCATCAAAGCTTGTAATTTCCCTCCCAGCTGTTCTGGGAGAGCTTAATTTACTTCTTTTAAATTAAATGGGCATTCCATTAAAAAAAAAAAAATAGACAAAATACCTCAATGATTTTCCTTAAGTCCTATTTTTTGTTTCTGCTAATTAATAACCACAAAGAAAGAAAGAAAAAAGAGTCCTGGAACACACTTTGCCTTTTCATCCTAATTTGGGCGTTGCAACCCCCAGAAGAATCTTGACAAGAGCAGGAAAAAGAAAATCCCAAGTCACAACTCAAAATCAGGTCAGTTGAGGTGGAGGGTCCTAAAATTAGGTGGATACCTCCAGGCACTGGAAACGTAGCGAGTCTTAGCACAACGCACCGACTCACATGGGAACCAGGGGGTGATTGCTTCACACACGCCTGCATACCCCTGTGAAAGCTTGTCCCATGGCTGCCCTGGGCTGGGGAATACACAGGGAAGGGGCTGTGGAGCCTGCTGCCACATCAGGACATGCCACAGTGCCAGATTGGCAGGTGAACAGGAGGATGGACAATTTCTTGCTCTTGCAGGGCCTGACTTCACAGTATGACAGTATGACAGTATCACAGTATCAGCAAGGTTGGAAGAGACCTCACAGATCATCAAGTCCAACCCTTTACCACAGAGCTCAAGGCTAGACCATGGCACCAAGTGCCACGTCCAATCCTGCCTTGAACAGCTCCAGGGACGACGACTCCACCACCTCCCTGGGCAGCCCATTCCAGTGCCCAATGACTCTCTCAGGGAAGAACTTTCTCCTCACCTCCAGCCTAAATCTCCCCTGGTGCAGCCTGAGGCTGTGTCCTCTTGTTCTGGTGCTGGCCACCTGAGAGAAGAGAGCAACCTCCTCCTGGCCACAACCACCCCTCAGGTAGTTGTAGACAGCAATAAGGTCTCCCCTGAGCCTCCTCTTCTCCAGGCTAACCAATCCCAGCTCCCTCAGCCTCTCCTTGTAGGGCTGTGCTCAAGGCCTCTCCCCAGCCTCGTCGCCCTTCTCTGGACACGCTCAAGCATCTCAATGTCCCTCCTAAACTGGGGGGCCCAGAACTGAACACAGTACTCAAGGTGTGGTCTAACCAGTGCAGAGTACAGGGGCAGAATGACCTCCCTGCTCCTGCTGACCACACCATTCCTGATGCAGGCCAGGATGCCACTGGCTCTCTTGGCCACCTGGGCACACTGCTGGCTGACTTGCTGGCCTCCATCCTACAGAGCCGCTATGCGGTCAGAGAGTTCCAGATTTCTTTCTGCTCACTTGCCTTCAGCACTCAGACAAGGAGAAGGAGGTGGCCTTGTGGCCAAGGGTGCTTTCAGAGTGTGTAGGGGTACAGGGGAAAACAGGAGGAAGAGACTAAATGTGCAGAAACCCCACCGAGCTCAGGGAGTTGCTAAGATAAAGTCTGCTCGGTAAGGTTTGCCACTTTGTCGGCTTTCCCTCCACCTCCACAGCACACACAGTACTGCATCACACCACTCAGACCTGCCAGGTCTGTGGTCACTTCACTTCAGACACACTGCTCCACCTGGATTGCAGCCACTCAGCTGACATTTAGATTTGGCCAGCAGCTTTGACTAGAACAACGACATCAGGCAATTTTCAGTCGTGTCAGGAGGCATCACTGATGTCAAGGCTATGTTGTGCTCCCCTCTCTGGAGCAGGTACTGCTTCAGCTCCTCAGCGTGGGGCTTTAACTCCCACTGGGCTTGCTCTTCATGTTTGTCTTTAGCAAATGAAATAAATCATGTACTTTCTCAGGATAACAGAAGCTAAATGCTGATGCACCTATTCTTTGATATCTGTTCTCCTACATTGAGAAAAAAATCACATTTGGGCCCACAGGCAAGCCTAGATATCTGTAAATTCTCTGGTGTTGCAATTCTTACCTTCTAGAGAGCCAGAAAAACTATTTCCTAAAGGTACCAACATTTTGCTTCTAGACTTCTGTAGCTGCATTATGTGATGTTGACATGAAATATAACTTGTGGCATTAAGAAACATATTCACAGTTACTGAGTCAGACCACCCCCCCCATCTTCCTCTTTTCATCTCCATCCTTTTCCTCTCCATCTCCTTCCTTCCAGCACCACCTCCCTCCTTCCAGCACCACCCCCTCTTTCCCACCATCCCTGACCCTCCCCCACCCACACTGCATTTTCCCTTTTCCCCCCAAACCCAGAGCACCTGAGTCCTGTTGAAGTCTCCTCCCACCCCAGGTGTGACCATTTGGCCCCCCCTGCCCATTCCCCTATTTAATGGGCCCCAGGAAAGGCAGCAGCCCTAAGCTGTGCCCTTCTGGGCAGAGGGATCCTCCTCCCATCATCACTGGTGAGTGCCCATGGTGTGCACTGGGTGAAGGGGAGTGGAACAATGGCCGGGGGGCCTGGTGGTGGCCCCCCGGCTCGACAGGCTAGGTCGTTGCTGATCATGCTCCTGTCACCTGTGGGTGCTGGCTGGGCTTGCCTGCTTGGGCTGAGCTCCTCTGTGTTCAGCTGCTTCTTTTGCTGCAGTACTTGCTGGAGTGGGAAGCTCATGGGTGAGCACTGTTGTGTTGTCATAGAATTGTTTGGGTTGGAAAAGCTCTTCAAGATATCAACCCCAATCTTCAAACCAGCACCACCATGGCTGTTAAACCATGTCCTGAGTGCCATGGCCACTCCTTGCTTGAACACCACCAGGGACAGGGACTCCACCTCCTTCCTGGGCAGCCCATTCCAGTGCCTGACTGCTCTTGCAGCAAACAAATTCACAGAATCACAGAACTAACCAGCTTGGAGAAGACCTTCAAGATCATCAAGTCCAACCTATGACCTAACATCTTTTAGTTAACTAAACCATAGCACTAAATGCTTCCTCCAGTCAGGAGCAGGGAGGTCATTCTGCCCCTGTACTCTGCACTGGTCAGACCACACCTCGAGTACTGCGTTCAGTTCTGGGCCCCCCAGTTTAGGAAGGACACTGAGATGCTTGAGCGTGTCCAGAGAAGGGCGACGAGGCTGGTGAGAGGCCTCGAGCACAAGCCCTACGAGGAGAGGCTTAGGGAGCTGGGGTTGTTTAGCCTGGAGAAGAGGAGGCTCAGGGGTGACCTTATTGCTGTCTACAACTACCTGAAGGGTGGTTGTGGCCAGGAGGAGGTTGCTCTCTTCTCTCAGGTGGCCAGCACCAGAACGAGAGGACACAGCCTCAGGCTGCGCCAGGGGAAATTTTGGCTCGAGGTGAGGAGAAAGTTCTTCACTGAGAGAGTCATTGGACACTGGAATGGGCTGCCTGGGGAGGTGGTGGAGTCGTCGTCCCTGGGGCAGTTCAAGGCAAGGTTGGATGTGGCACTTGGTGCCATGGTCTAGCCTTGGGCACTGTGGTAAAGGGTTGGACTAGATGATCTGTGAGGTCTCTTCCAACCTTGGTGATACTGTGATACTGTGATACTGTGATCTCCAGGGATGGGGACTCCTCCACCTTCCCAGGCAGCCCATTCCAATGCCAATCACTCCCTCTGTGAAGAACTTCTTCCTCACATCCAGCCTAAACCTGCCCTGGCACAGCTTGAGTCTGTGTCCTCCCTTCTGTTACTGGGTGCCTGGGAGAAGAGGCCACCCCCCACCTGGCTGCAACCTCCTTTCAGGTAGTTCTAGAGAGCAATAAGGTCTCTCCTGAGCCTCCTTTTCTCCAGGCTGAACAACCCCAGTTCCCTCAGCCTCTCCTCACAGCCTCATTGTCCTTCTCTGGACAAGGAGCTCCATGAAGGCACTATCTTCTTGGATTTTCCTTTGGGTTTTTCCTCAGTCATGATTGAATGGTTTAGGTTTTTTTGGAGTTGATAATATAGTTAATGTTAAGAGTTTATAATAGAATACTATAAGATATTTTTCTTATTTTTCCCTGTATATTAATATAGCTTTATAGGATAAAGATTGCATAAAACCAAAATTATATATATATGTAATAGAGGGGGAATGAAGGCAGCCTTCCTGAAAGGGGGGCTGCAGGAAAGCCTTATACCTTTTTAATAATTTTAATCTTCTTTCTTGTGGATAACAACCCCTGATCATTAGCTCCTCTTCTCCAGGCTGAACAACCTCAGCTGCTCCTCACAGGGCTGTGTTTCAGCCCCCTTACAGCCTTGTTGCCCTGCTCTGGGCACGTTTGAGCACCTCAACATCTCTCTTGAATTGAGGTTGCCAGAACTGGGCACAGTACTCAAGGTGTGGCCTGAGCACTGCTGAGTACAGGAGCTGAATGACTTCCCTGGTCCTGCTGGCCACACTATTCTTGATACAAGCTAGGGTGCTGCTGGCCTTCTTGGCCACCTGGGCACACTGCTGGCTCGTGTTCAGTTGGCTGTTCCTCAGGCCCTTCACAGCTTTGTTGCCCTCCTCTGGGCTCACTCTAGCACCTCCACATCTCTTTTGTGTTGCAGTGCCCAAAACTGCACACAATACTGGAGTTATGGCCTTGCCAAAGCTGAGTCCAAGTGGACAATCTACTCCTGCTGGCCACAGCATTTTTAGTACAAGCCTGGATGCTGTTGGCCTTCTTGGCCACCTGAGCACACTGCTTGCTCATGGTCTCTGTCAACCAGTACCCTCAGGTCCTTCTCTGCCAGGCTGGTCTCCAGCCTCTCTGTCCCCAGCCTGTAGCACTGCATGGTGGTGTTGTGGCCAAAGTGCAGTACCTTGCCCTTGGACTTACTACCTCAGATGATCACACTTGGGATCCTTTATGGTTTCCTGAGAGCTTTATGGAGTCATAAACAAAACTGGGCAATGCCAGCATTCCAGAGACATGTGGTAGTAATCTCTTGGCTTATTTTAAGAAGATTGCAAGGTCTGCTGAGCATTTTCACAGACCTTTTTGGAAAGCACACCACCAAAACCAAGTGAAAAAAACATCATTCTAGCCTCAAAAGGACTCAGAAGTATGTTTGCTTTTGTTGCTGACTAACATGGAAAGCTTTTTCTTCTCCAATGGTAGGCGAAGAAGTCAGAAGGCAAATGAGATCTAATCATAGCTCGGAACAGCCCAAGAATAAGGTCAGAAATCTGATGGTTCTCACTCTAACTTCTTCCATTTCCTCTCAGCATCCCCTGGGAAATTCTTAGGATGGTCCCCTTGCTCCACCAAAAATGGAATTGCATTCTGGTAGGAAAACCAGCTTGTGGTTTATTTAATACAGCAGTGGTCATGTCTGTGGATGTGTAAGGCAGCTTTGAGTCAAAGAGAAGTATGCATGTCTTTTGATGTGGATCTCAGCCATGCAAGCACACAGACACACCTATATGATCCTCCTTTAAACTACTTTTTCTGCAAGGCAGGGCCCATTGAGAGCTTTGACTTGCATGAGAACACAATCATTTAGAGTCACTGAAGTGTATTTGTGTTGAGACTAAGAGAATGCATTTCTAACCAGAACACATCTATGAAATACTCTTTACACAAGAAAGCAGTTCCCAGCAGGTCCTTAAAAGTCTTGCACATTATTCCTCTACTGTTTTTCCCTGTCTCTCCCTCTGGCCTTGCTTGCTTCTCTCCACTGACTACTGTTTGGGTTAGGGGTAAGAATGCTGACTGGGAGCAGGAGAGATAAGCTGGCAACAGCCCCTGGGCTGTGTCCAGTGGGGTGTCAGGGGGCAGCTCATAAATATCTCGTTGTATATGTATATATGCATTTGTCTATGTTTATTGCCTTTTATATTTAGCCTATTTTTGTAAATAATTATTTCTTTCTACTTCCAAATTCTGAGTGTGGTAATTACTTTTTTTGGGGGGGATAAATCCCAGATTCTATGGGTTGTAAACCCACCAAAATGCCATAGAGTTGTAAAACCACCACAACACCTTAGAGTTCCTTCTTGGCTAGAAGGATGTTCAGAGGGCTGTATGTTAAAGCAGAAGGTCACTAGCAGTTCACAGGAGGCTATTTCATCCCCTGATCCTTTCTGTTGGTATGACAGACCCACATAGAGAATGTCCCTGGTGGCTCATAGTGAGCCTCGTGGGTGGTTAAAAGAGTGGGAGTTACACTCTTTTGTCCTGGAGTGCCCCCAGGAGAAATCTCCCTCCAGTTTATGCTGCTGTTTTCATGTGAGTTGTTTGCAGCAGAAAGAGGAGTTTACCGTGGGCTTTTGTGCTCTATTGTGGACATAAAAGGAAGTCTCAAACTTCCACTGCTTATTGGCAAACCACTTAGAAATATCAAAGGGGAGGTTCAAGATGCTTTTTTTTCCCCCCTTCCCTTCATAGTTACCACTTCATAGCCTGAGCACAGAAGAGAGAGACAGTGATTTACCCAAGCCTGGGAGCACATCTCTGCCCAGGAGGCTCACAGCAAAGTCACAACAATGGATGTGGATGTTATAGTGATGCTCTGCAGTGCCAGGAGACTTGTCTTTGATCACTCCAGAGTCCTGCTTTCTGTAGGCTCACCCTTTAACAAACACACGATCCTCCTTCTTACACCTCTTCCAGATTGGATTCTGTCAAGGAGAAAGAGAAATCATAATCTTTGCTCTCCTGTAGAGCAGAGTGTTTTAAATGAAAGCATTAGGTCAAGGCTTCTTAATGTAACTGACTTGGAGCTGCATAATATAAACAAGCAGCTGCTGCTGTAACCTGAAATCTCTGCAGCACTAAGCAGGTCCAGTACTGCCATCCCATATGAGGACTTGGATCTTTCTGGCACACACAGAAGTGGTGTTACTCACGAGTCTGTGCCCATGCCAGCTGAACTGGGTGACAAAACTTCCTGGGATTGCAGCAAGGTAGCAGGAAATGCCAAATGATGTTATCTGTGACCACAGGGCAGCCATGGTGGTGGGTGGTAAGAACTGCTCCTAAGGCTGTAACCGTTCACCTTGGTGGTTAAAACAGGAAAGGGAAGAAAATGATTGGATCTTTTGGGAAGAGCAGAGTCAATCTGGATAGCCAAAGGGCAGGCCCAGAAAAACCTCTGGACTTGGACAAGCAAATGCAGGGGAATCAGTCTCTATTAGGCATGAAGGAGTAGGTGTGTATTAACTTCCCTCTTGGCCCAGTTCACAGCTGGCTTATTAGCCTTTATTGCCTGGCACACCAGCTTAAGCCGGTGTAGCAGAGACACAGACATCTGTGCATGGGGAGAGAAACAGGGAGGGTAATGGTAATATAAACCACCACAGCTGGGAGTGTGAGTCAGAGACCTCTGGCCCTTGACAGACGTCCACTTTTGCATGACAAACAAAAGATGCTGGGTGTAATGTCTCATCTTCTGAGCTGCAGAGCCAAAACAAAGGCTAAAGGGCAGAGCTAGCATCAGAAAGCAGTCATGTGCAGGCATTAGTCTTCTCTCCTGTCTGCTTCAAAGTCATTCATTAATAATAGCCTGGGGATAAGAAACCCCTAAGCCTCCTCATCCTTTTTTTGCCTCAAGCCTTTGAGGTTGCATTCTGACCCAGTGTACTACCACAGAAAGCCACCTCTTCACCAGAGTGGGCACACACCTGCCCTTGTACTGTAGCCAGTGGCTTCCTTACAAAGCCTTGATGCCAAACACAGAACTCTTCAGTGTTTCAGGCTGTACTGATGCTGTCTGTATCCGATCTGGGATTTCCAGGAAAAAAGCAACTGGCAATAGGAAAAGCCTCTGCTCCCTAGGAGGCACTTTGGCTCTTCTCCCAGGTAGGTAAGAGCTCAGCGTTGAAAAGGACTGAGACTATTAACTCTTGCAACAAGTTTGAGAGGGGTTACTAGTAGGCTTCTGAGGAGAAATGGCATTTTTTGGGCTGGAAGGCAAGCTGAACGACTTTCAGTTTTCCAAAGCTCTCCCGATGCTGGGAAAGCTCAGCTG
The DNA here is from genome assembly GCF_015220805.1 of Pogoniulus pusillus. Taxonomy (NCBI): domain Eukaryota; kingdom Metazoa; phylum Chordata; class Aves; order Piciformes; family Lybiidae; genus Pogoniulus; species Pogoniulus pusillus. The sequence goes on along the minus strand of NC_087294.1, from coordinate 8,176,717 downwards.
ACACAAAAGGCTTTGGAAAGTTCATGAAGGGTTTTTTCCTGCTCTTTTCTGTGAGCTTGCTCTAAAACTCGACCCCCTGACATTCAGTAGGGATGCAGCCATCTTAACCACTCCTGGATTCCTGCAGGCTGGATTTTACTTCAAAGTCACTTCAGAAACAGACTGAGAACCAGCATGGAGCCTGGAAGCCATGAGTGCCCTCACTGCATAGGATGCAGGCAGCAACTTGTCATATCAGATGGTGTCTCCTCCCTTCTCACACTGAACTCATCCTGAGGAATTAGAGTAACACAGGGTGGGCAGGAACAACCTTTAGCTCGTCCTGAACAAACTACTGTCCTGGATAAAATGACAATGCTTCCTAGAAAGCAACTGCAAGCTATTGGCAAATTAAACCAGAAGTTCCTTTCTTGTTTCTGCTCCCAACCCAAGCTTCTACTTCCATGCCATAACTCAGCCTCCCCAGCAAGCATGTGTGTTCTGCTGCTGCCTAGGCCTGTTGCTTGGGTATTGTGATGAAAATGTTTGTGTGGAGGCTTGTGTTTGCTGGCTTAGCATTTTCCTTATTTCTGTTTCCTTCCCTATGCCATCCACACAGAGGGGGGGGGAAAAGCCTGAAGTGCATGTTCTAATAGATGGTCACAACATGTGTCTCACAGATGAAAGATGGTCAGCAAGTTGATGCTGTGTCCAGTAAGAGGGTCCCTAATCTTTTCAAGCCCATGTTGGCAGCTGGTAGAAGGTAGATTGAGGAGCTGGGCTAAGGTAAATCTGAGCAGCTCTCGACCATTCAGAGGCAGGAAGGAGAGCAGCAAGCACTGGCCAGGTGCTTGGGAAAGCCATGTGACAATCGTGCAGGCAGCCAGCACTGCTTGCTCAGCCTGTACTGCTCCTCTGGATATCTGCAGGACCCTGTTCCCACGGTCTCAGGGCCACATTTGAGTCCATCTTTGGGCAAGACAGCATGTGCAGTGCAGGGCCACACACAGTGAGACAGGAGCTCCATGCCTTGGGGATGAGCAGGAGCTACCATCTCTTTATAACAGCAGTCTAGGTGGTGATAGAAGAGCTCTTCAAAACTAGCCCTATCCACCCACATAGCTTTAGTCCTGGCCATAGGCTCTTGCAGCTGTTCCTTGTGCAGCATCAGAGCAGCAACAGTCTGAGACCTTCATTTGAACAGACTGGCAAAACAGTTGGAATGAAATGATCTCTCCTGCTTTCTCTGATCCTCTTAAAAATGCTCTTAGGCCACTTACACTCATTCTTCAGCTGTCTGTTCAGGGTTTTTTTTCTACCAAAAAATGTATCTTTCCCTAGCTAAAAGTTCAGCTGTGATGCAGGTGACAGAGTTGAAGAAGCTGCCCTTGCATCTCTTAGTCTTGAAATGAATCACAGAATCAGTCAGGGTTGGAAGGGACCACAAGGATCATTTACTTCTAACCCCCCTGCCATGGGCAGGGACACCCTACCCTAGAGCAGGCTACCCACAGCCTCATCCAGCCTGGCCTTAGACACCTCCAGGGATGGGGCCTCAACCACCTCCCTGAGCAACCCAGTCCAGGCTCTCACCACTCTCATGCTGAACAACTTCCTCCTCATGTCCAGTCTGAACCTACCCATCTCCAGCTTTGCTCCAGTCCTGTCACTCCCTGATATCCTGAAAAGTCCCTCCCCAGCTTTTTTTGTAGGCCCCCTTCAGATGCTGAAAGGCCACAAGAAGGTCACCTGGGAGCCTCCTCTTTTGCAGACTGAACAGCCTCAACTCCTTCAGTCTGTCCTCATAGCAGAGGTGCTCCAGCCCTATACAAAGGCGACTCCCTCTGAGCCTGTCTTGCTTCATTACACAAGGTGTGTCTGTAAGAAAACAGTTTCTGTCTGGTGGAACATTCTGTTAACAGGATCTTGGGGAAGAACAACAAACCTCTTTCTTGTCTATATCTGTGGAGCACCTCTGCAATAGGCAGTAAAAAATAACAGCAGCAATGTTGAGTGAGAGGCAAACAAACAGCAAACCTGAGGTTTCTCACCGCAGGATGTGTAGCCTTGCAAACTCAGCCAGACATGCTTGGCCAGCACCTGCATGCTCACTTCCTTGTTTTTGTTGGTATGGACAGAGTCAGTCAAACTTGCAAAGAGGTGGTTTGCAAGTGGACAAGGACTTCAGACAGTTCAGCAAAGAGATGGTTTGCAAGTGGACAAGGACTTCAGACAGTTGAGCAAAGAGGTGGTTTGCAAGTGGACAAGGACTTCAGACCGTTCAGCAAAGAGGTGGTTTGCAAGTGGACAAGGACTTCAGACAGTTCAGCAAAGAGGTGGTTTGCAAGTGGACAAGGACTTCAGACAGTTGAGCAAAGAGGTGGTTTGCAAGTGGACAAGGACTTCAGACAGTTGAGCAAAGAGATGGTTTGCAAGTGGACAAGGACTTCAGACAGTTGAGCAAAGAGATGGTTTGCAAGTGGACAAGGACTTCAGACAGTTGAGCAAAGAGGTGGTTTGCAAGTGGACAAGGACTTCAGACAGTTGAGCAAAGAGGTGGTTTGCAAGTGGACAAGGACTTCAGACAGTTGAGCAAAGAGGTGGTTTGCAAGTGGACAAGGACTTCAGACAGTTCAGCAAAGAGGTGGTTTGCAAGTGGACAAGGACTTCAGACAGTTGAGCAAAGAGGTGGTTTGCAAGTGGACAAGGACTTCAGACAGTTGAGCAAAGAGCCCCCTCTCAGGTTAAGACAATCATGCCTCTTGCCTCAGTTGTGAGCTGTTCAAAGCCCTGAGACTCCTGGACTTTCCCAGCAGATTCCTCTGGAATGTAAATAATCTTCAGACACATCTCCCCCCAGATGCCAGCAAGCTTCTTGTGGTTGCTGAAGGGAAAGTCCTTATGACATACTCAAACTAAATAATGCTACTACTAATGATGATGATGATTAAAATGTTTGTTTGGGTTTTCTTTTTGCCTCAAGGGAGGACTTATGCTAGCTTGGGAAGAAGCAGCAGCTGTCACTAGAGAATGTTACTCGGGACAGGTCAGCTTGCAAGAGGATTTGCTGGACATCAGTAAAGTATCTGCTCAGAAGTCTGGCTGGTGACACACTGATGAAACAAAGGAGTGTTTCCTATGGCCTGAAGTGACAAATGTTGAAACAGATGTTTTAGATCCCAGCACTGTAGATGACAATCACCTCCAACTGAATTTGTACACATTCTGGAGATATTAAAGAAGTTACAAACAGCATCTTTGGCTTTTTTACTTCATGGGACAGATGAGGGGGCTCTCAACCTCTGAGAGCCTCTGGGCTCAGTTCGAGCACTCCTGCTTAATCTTAAGTTGTTTCATCTCTCATGCTGCAATGTCCCCAGGCGCAAAATCAAGATGTCTGTAGCCAGGTGGGGTTGGTCTCTTCTCCCAGACAACCAGCAACAGAACAAGGGGACACAGTCTCAACTTGTGCCAGGGGAGGTCTAGGCTGGCTGTTAGGAAGAAGTTCTTGGCAGAGAGAGTGATTGGCATTGGAATGGGCTGCCCAGGGAGGTGGTGGAGTCACCGTCCCTGGAGGTGTTCAAGCAAAGCCTGAATATGAGGCACTTAGTGCCATGGTCTGGTTGACTGGCTAGGGCTGAGTGCTAGGTTGGACTGGATGATCTTGGAGGTCTCTTCCAAGCTGGTTGATTGTATGATTCACCCCAAAGCAGGCTGCAGAACACCTGATAAATGTTACCAACACTGCTAGGAATGGTCATGAAAACATGAACGCTGACACTGCCTCTGTGGGGCAGGGTGGCACTTCAGGGGTCAGAGCTGGCAGGGCTTATGGAGTCCATACCAGCTTGAGTGTCTGTATCCCTATGAGGGTAAGAAAAGTGCCACCCAAAAGGCACATCGACCAGGGAATTATTTGAACTTATTCTAAATTCCACCAAATCTCCATTTCTGTAAACAAATTCTGTGTTGTTCATCTCTTCCTTTTTGAACTTACTTTCCCTGTCTGTTTCCTGTGGGCCTCCTGGCTGCTTCTGGCTGCCTCTCTTCTCTGCACCCACTTCTCCTTTTGCCAGTCTCTTCCAGTTCACTCCTCCTTCCACCAGCAGCTCTTTTCAGACATGCCATTGTTCACAGCACTCCACAGCTGGTTTCAGCAGGTGGTCAGGGGTCCTGCTGGCAGGGAGCACCCAACACGCATGTAGGTGATGGGTGAGCAGACAGTGGTCTCTCAGATGGACTCCTTTGGTCAAACATGACTACTCATCAGCAGAGTCATCTCTGGTGGAGAACCAGGGATGACCCAAGCTACACTGAAATGTCATCACCCATCTGAGACCACTTTTCAGCAGCAGTTGCTTTATTTCTCCTGATCCCACAGGGGGTCATTAGGGTGTTCCAGTCAGCATGGTGGTAGCTGAGACTCTGGTCTTGGGGGCAGGAGGGAATGAAGTCTACTGGCACTGGGTGATCACAGAATCATAGAAGATTAGAGATTGGAAGGGACCTCCAGAGATCGACTCAAACCTCACTACCAAAGCAGGACCCCCTGGGGTAGTTGGCACAGGAATGCATCCAGGTGGGTTTTGAAAGTCTCCAGAGAAGGAGACTCCACAACCTCTCTGGGCAGCCTGTTCCAGGGCTCTGTCACCCTCAGCCTAAAGAAGTTTCTCTTCATGTTGAGTTGAAACCTTCTACATTCAAGTTTGTAGCCATTGCTCCTTGTCTTATTGCTGCAGACCACCAAAAAGAGATTGGCCCCATCCACTTGATACCCACCCCTCAGATACTTATAGACATTGATGAGATCTCTTCTCAGTCTTCTCTTCTCCAGACTAAACAGCTCCAGATCTCTCAGTCTCTCTTTGTAGGGGAGATGAGCAAGTCCCCCAGTCATCCTCATGGTTTCCTATTGGATTCTCTCCAGCAGGTCCCTGTCTCTCTTGAACTGGGGAGCCCAAAATTTGACACAGTATTTCAGGTGTGATCTCACTAGCACAGAGTAGAGGGAAATTAAAATCACAGAATCATAGAATGTCAGGGGCTGGAAAAGACCTGAAAAGATCATCTCCTCCAGTCCTCCTACCAAAGCAGGATCACCTACAACAGATCACACAGAAATGTGTCCAGGCAGGTTTTGGATGTCTCCAGAGAGAGAGATGCCACAATTCCCCTGGGCAGCCTGTTGCATTGTTCTATCACACTCACAGTGAAAAAATTCCTCCTCATGTTTAAATGAAACTTCCTATGCTTCATCTTCCAACCATTGCCCCCTGTCCTGCCATTGGGCATCACCCAGCAGAGCCTGGCTCCATCCTGCTGGCAGTCACCATTTACATATTTGTAAACACTGATGAGGTCACCTCTCAGACTCTTCTCCAACCTAATGAACCAACCTAGACCTGCTGGACACCCCTTTCTTGATGCATCCTAGGATGCCATTGGCTCTCTTGGCCACCAAGGAACATTGCTGTCCCGAAAGGGAATCTCTAAAAGGGGGTCCAGGAAGACAGCCCAGCCTGGGTACTCATTCTAGGCTAGGTGGGGCAGGCACTAGGAATTTGTCCATCCTGTGCCAAAGGCATTGATGCTCCCTTAGGACATCTGACTACAAGGGAGACTCAGCCAGCACTGCTGCTGAGGTAGGAGTTCAGTGAATGGGGCAGGCAAAGACTGGAGATATCCAGAGAAAGTCTGGACCCACTGCTTCACCTCATCGTCACAGAGCAGCAGGTGGTGCCTGTGTCACACTTGATGGGGCAGCACTGGGTGTCTGTAGTACCTGAGGCTTTGAAAATGCTGTCAGGAAAGTGTCTGCTCTTTTTATCATAAGCAAAAGACTTCTTTGCTGCTAACGAGAAAAAAGCAGGGGTGAAAGGACATAGCAGGAAGCACGTGGCAAGCCATGATGGGCCATGACATAAACTGTCTATTTTTACAGTGGCTTAATATAGTCCTGAAGGGAAAAAAAGCCTTCATTGTTATGAAATGCCTTCTTGTTCTCCTTAAAAACATCCTGACTTTATGGGCTGCAGAGCAGACTGGTCCTTTGGCACCTAACAATGGTCCAGATCCCAGGTGCATCCTGGACCCAGTAATATATAGAGTCAGTGTCGGATCAGAGCCTGGCCATAAGCAAAGCTCCTTCTGCCTGTGTTACAGAAAGCTTTTCCCTAAAGCACAGGCAACTGAAAGCAGAGGTTTCTAGTCAACAGGAGAGTGATACTCTTAGACATTTTAAATCATCACTGCAGGAGCTAAAGGAAGGAAAATGATATCAGTATGAGGTCCATAGACCTGCTAAGTACAGGCAGAGAGATCAAAGTCCCCTTCTGTCATGTATAACCCTGACTCACACAGCTGGGAGGTGCAGAGAGGTTGCTTCAGCTAGGGAGCTTGTTAGCCAGACAGCAAGCATTTCTTTACACTTACTTAAAGGTATCCCTTTTGTTCCGCAAGTGTTTCAAGTACTGCCCTGTAGCAATCAAACGGCAGGTGAAGAAGGAAGAGGAACAGTGTGCGCTTGACAGAAGAAACAAGTCACAGCACCCTCCCACCGCCAAAAGGGAAGTCAGCACAGCTGGAATGGCAAACAGCACGGGGGGGAAATAACCTCTTCATTTTTGCCTTCCCTTTCTCCTCAACGTAAAGGGGGCAAAAAAGACCCATGCAAGCTTTCCAGCTTGTTTTCACATAGCAAGTGTCTGGAAAAGCAAAGTGAGTTGAACTCTGCCCCTGCTGTGCCCAAGAGCAAAATCCTCTGGTGTTTCCAAGCTTTTCCAGCAGCTGGGAGATCAAGTTGCCTGCAGTTCTGCATGGCCAAGGGATTGCTCAAAACCTGCAGCAGCACCTGGCTCCTTGCCTAACAGAAAGCTGTCTGGACAAATAAGCATGATGCCAGAAAAAAAGACCACTCTGCCTCCCAGCATCCCAGGATGAGACAGGGAAATCTAGTGAAGGTGGCCACGTCTTGGACTCTTCTGACACCAAGTCATTACTCCTCGTGGAAGGAGGCTGGGCTCACTCCCACCTCCCCACAGCCTGCTTGCCAGGTATGTGGTGTGATTCAGAGGCTCCTGAGAGCTCCTCTTCTTCCCATTACCCTACATCTGTTCTCTTTTCCTCCTGTCTTCTCAAGAGCCCCATAGTGACCCCTCTCCCCAACACTTTGCATCCCGTTCTCTATCTCCCAAGTGCCTTATTTCCCCCTCTCTTCACAGCCTTCTGCTCACCAGCCCCTCCATCCCTGAAGCCAGGCACTGCATACTCCCTCCCTTCTCTTCCTCCTCCACCCCAGGATCCTGCTGAGGAGGAACTGGGAAGATGAGCAAGACTTTGCTTTGGGTAGTGCTGTGCTGAGAAATGGCTGAGTGGGTTTTGCACTTCTGAGCACTGCAGGGAAACTCGAGGTTTCATGTGTCCTTCAGCTGCCCTCCTCACTTCAAACTTAATTCCCCTCTGTAAGCAAAAGGAGCACTGAGGCACTGCCCCGAGCCAGACACCCTCAAGGCTTTCACAAGCTTCAGGCTTGCACCTCAGAAGGTGGCATCGGCTCCTGGCTCTAGGTCGAGGAGCTGGGGAAAGGCTCCAGTTCTACCTGGGCTTCTCCATTGCAGTAACTCCCAGCTTGCCATGCCCCGCACGGCCGCACAGGGTCTCTGGAGGCTTGAGCAGCAGGCATCTGGTTGCTCTCCCAGATAAAATCAAAGCAGCTGTGCTGTAGCAAAGGCTCCAAAAGCTGGGTTTTCACAGCATGCTCTTGATGCGGATTGCTTCTCCCTGCTAGCTCACTTTAGCGTCAGATCACTATCAACCCGAGGCGTTTCTGAGGACTGTTTTAGAAGTGAAAAGTCCAGCAGAGGGTATGAACTGCTGTCTGTCTGCCCCACAGTCCCTCCTACGGCTGGCTTCACACTCCCTCTGCCAGCACCCACAAAGGAGCTTGCCAAAGAGGCAGTTTCACAGGGCTTCTTCCAAGGCAGGTCCCCAGCCACTCCCTGAAGTAAAAGAGCAATGTGCAGGAGCACGAGTTAAAGCTGAAGGGGACAAGGATGTTCAATACAAAGTGAAGATCAGGCAAAGATGGGAGGTGAGGGTAGGGCAGCAGGAAGAGCGGTGCTACAGGTGCACTTTCCTTCAGTGCCTGAGCCGTGCTGTGCTAGTTTGAAGCAGGCTAGAATGTTTTGGTGAGAGAAAGTAGATAATTGGCTGTGAAAGGAAAACAATGGTTGTGTCTCCTTCCCTCACAGTCTCACTGAGATGTATGGGGACAAGAAAGTAAACATTAGATAACACTTTTCGGCATCTTCTCACTCTGCTTTTGGCTTCAGACTGAGCTACATCTCCCTAACCTCACTGCCACTAACCTTGCTCCTTAACCTCTTGGATGAACCTCTTTTCTTCCTAGGACTGGGGTAAGGTTGAGAGGGGCAGGAGGAAGGTGCAGGGGTGGTTGAGAGCCCCTCCTGGGGACTCAGGTTTCTGGGAGGGGAGTTGTGCTTCTGTATTACTTTTACTTTGTATATTTCTGTCTATAACTGTATATACTGTAAATAGCTGCTTGTATAGTGTGCTGCTGTAAATAAATGGCTTCATTTATATTCCCAGAGCCCATCTGAGTTAGCTGGGGTACCTTCTTAAGTGTGGGGGGGCAGGTAACAGCTAAACCACCACACGTGCCAAGTGCAGCCAAACCACAAGCCTAGGATGCCTTGGCCTCTGAAACCTGTCAGATATTTATTTGATGTTTATTCAACCCTCAACAGCATGTGCTCTGTGCTGGTCTGCTACTCCAACCTGTGCTGCCAACAAGATGGAGAATTGTTGATATCATTGACTCTGAGGCACCTAAGTGCAACCCCAAGGGGGGAACCAATCTCCCCCCATGTCATTGGAGAAGATAAGCTAAGGCCATAAGTCCCATGTTCTCCTACTAAGCAGGCAGCCAGCCTCCCAGTTCTGTCTGCCACCTGAGGCACCACATGCTGCTGGCATGCCCATGCCCACCTATCACAAAAGTAGAAGGGGAGAAAAGCAGAAAACTTCTCCCTTGTTTTCCTCCACTTTTCATTTGTATTTCTTTATTGAAGACCATAGGTCTGTGAGTTGTCTTTCTTTTCATGGCATACTATCTGCTCATACTCCATCAGTGGTATACAAGTATGACCAGGTGCCTTCATCCTTTTGTTACCAGCCTTGGGTGAGTTGTTCCCCAGCATTGTGGGGCTATAGGGTGAGAGATAGCATAGAAATCAGCCAAGTGCATACACTCAGGGGTGCAGCTTTTGGTAGCAAAGAGACTTGGTGTGAGAGAGCTCTTGTAGGAGGAGGACAAACTTGCACATAGAAGCAAAGTGAAGCCATCCTGTGGAAGGATGTCCACAGAAGAATTGTGCTGTGTAACTCTGCTCATGCTAAGAGTTTCAGCAACCAGACACGAATTTTTCATACCCCAAATGGGTGCTTTGGGGTGAAGTTTTCTTAGGAACATGGAGGAAAGTGCAGCCAAAATAATTTGCAAGACTGAAACTGGGGGATGAACACCACTTAGCCCAGTATTTTGGCGGACATCTTATTTTGGCAAAGCTGCAGTGCCCCAACATGCTGGAGCAGGGCTTTGCATTTAGCAAGGATATGGCTTTCAGTCAGAAAAGGGAGTTTTGTTGTTCTTGGAACAATCTGCCCAAATTTGGTCAAGATATAGAAGCTTTTGGAGAAATTTCAGTTTGCACATCCTCAGGAAAAACCTAGCTGGATTTTCCCCAAGGACAGTTTGCACTGAGCATGTTTTTCATAGCAGGGCTTCAGAGAGACTGTTGCTCAAGCAGACTGCTACCAGATTTAAGTGCCAGAGCTGTAAATAGGGGTGCTAATGCTCCTGGGGGCTTCTGCCTCCTTCTCCTGTGCTCAGGCAGTATGGAGAAGTCAGATGCCTACCTGAATGCACCAAACCAAGGCAGAGAGATGGGTGGAATAGACGAGGATAAAAGGCTGAGAGTCAGGACCAGAGGATCATGCAGTGCATGTCACTTTTCACATGCCAAAGGCTCAGACAGAGTTAATTATCGAGCTGCAGCCTCATTAGATGACTGTCAAGTGAATCTGCATCTGCCTCTGTTTTCTGTTCTACCTTCTATTCCACATTACTCCTTCCTCTTTCTGCTGTCTTCTGCCCCCCTTCCCCAGTGACCTTTCCTCTGGCCCCTGTCCTCTCTCTGCCTTTCTTGTAACATCAATATTTTGCAACCAGCCCTTGTAATTGCTTACCTGATAATTTCTTTGTCCTCACACTGTCACCTTACCTTTCAGTGCAGCCATCCTATACACCACATCTGACATTTAGGGCACTTGGGTTTCTTGAAGCACTGTGCTCTTTCCAACACTGCTGAATTCTCTTTCTTCCCTGTACCCAGCACTGCTGTGCTCTCCTGGCCTTTGCCTAACTTTCAATCTCTCAGCACAAATGTTAACTTAGATGGTCTCACATACCCTCAGATGTCCTTTCCTGATCATGGGAGTTACAAGTTCTCCCTAACACACACAGAATCTCTGTTCCCCACACCTTTCTCCCACTGCAAAGTCTCTCCTGACTCACCCCCAGCCTGTGGTTGCTGTTCACTTCTGACCCTTTGGAGAGTGATCCATGACCAGGCTGACTTCTTCCATGATAAATTCATAGAATCATAGAATGGTTTAGGTTGGAAGTGACCTCAAGGATCATGCAGCTCCAACCCCCTGCCATAGGCAGGGACACCTCCCACTAGAACAGGTTGCTCAAGGCCTCATCTAACCTGGCCTTAAACACCTCTGGGGAGGGAGCAGTCACAGCCTCTCTGGGCAACCTGTGCCAGTGTCTCACCACCCTCACTGGAAAGAACTTCCTAACACCTAGTTTGAATCTTCCATCTTCCAGTTTAAACCCATTACCTCTCGTCCTGTCATTACAAGACCTTGTCAATAGTCCCTCCCCAGCCTTCATGTAGGCCCTCTTCAGATACTGGAAGGCTACTATAAGGTCTTCTCAAAGCCTTCTCCTCTCCGGACTGAAGAGCCCCAACTCTTGTAGCCTATCTTCACAGCAGAGCTGCTGCAGCCCTCTGATCATCTTTGTGGCCCTCCTCTGGACTTGCTCTAACAGTTCCATGTCCTTCTTGTGTTGGGGGCTCCAGAACTGCACACAGGACTCCAAATTCATTTGCTTGTTCTTCCTTACTCTCACCAAACCATTTCTGCATCTCTAACCTCACTTATTCTCACTTCTGTCCCCCACCAGTACAGAGACAACCTTTTTCTGACAGAGCAGTTCTTTCCTGCCTCCCTTTCCCCTCTCATCTAGTAATTTCTCCCAAGGGCCCCAGCCCATCACTTCATCTCCCTTCATTACCTCTTCTGCAGCTTCTCAGGTTGGCATTACACTGTGAAACAGAGCCAATGGCACCTCTCAGGGCTGTGGGGACTTCTCTTGTGCTGTGCCATCGCTTCCCGCTCGCGCTGTTCCCTTTGTCGAGTCCCGGGCACTGGGTATCTTTATGGGCCAACTCAGCTCATTAACCTTGAAGAAAATGTTCTTCTGAGGCTTTTAGATGTTTAGGTGGTTTATTTCCTGCAGAGAAAAATGTGGCTGAATTTACAACAGTGAATTGAAAGCCAAGGGAAGGGGCAGCATCTGGCCAAGGAGAGAAGGCAGGCAGCAGATGGAGGGGTAGGACCTTCCTCTTTCAGTGCCCATAAGCTGCAAGATTGGCTCAAGCCACTCACTGCAGCTTCACCCTCACTTTACTCTGTCTCTTTCCTCTGTATCACAAATGTGTCTCCCTCTTGAACAACATCCTCAATGTCTCTTGATTTTCCAGTGAAGACTTCCATGTTCCCTTTCCCTCTAAGCTCACTGGCAGATGAGTTTTTACATTATTTCCAGAATTGGAGTCTCCAAATGGTACTCTGCTGAGTTTCTGAACACCTCCTTTCAAGCTAAACCTCACAGCCAAGTCTGGGTGCCCTGATCTGACCACTCCTCTCCCCACACGCAGTGGTGGTCATAAAATTCCTGGCCTTGGGATTCTAACCTTTTGTGAGGCCTGTGTCCCAGTCTTCCTTCCTTTCCTTATTCTCTGTCACCATGGGAAGTGTTCAGGCCTGCAACATGGAAGCCGTTTTCATTGGAAAGCTCTCTTCCCATTCAAGCCATATACAGATTCACAGTATCACACAGTATCACAGTATCATCAGGGTTGGAAGAGACCTCACAGATCATCAAGTCCAACCCTTTACCACAGAGCTCAAGGCTAGACCATGGCACCAAGTGCCACGTCCAGTCCTGCCTTGAACAGCTCCAGGGACGGCGACTCCACCACCTCCCCGGGCAGCCCATTCCAGTGTCCAATGACTCTCTCAGTGAAGAACTTACCAATATTGTAACCAATTCTTTTGCACCCCAGTTTTACCAAGAACATGTCAGTCTAACCAGATGGCAAACTCTCACAGTAATGTAGGCAAAGAAATCCTCAGCTTCTCTCTAGAAAGTGGACAGGTTTTGCTACCATCACTTCTAATCCCTTAAGATACTCAAACACCTACAGCAGGAACTGTATCTTGTAGCACTGAAGAATAGTAACACCTCACTTCACTATTTCTGTGCTAGTGCCTTTAGTGGCATAGTGATAGAAGAAAAAAATCCCACCCAAACCCAAACTGGTTTCCAACTGACATAATAATCCTGGGAAATGTTACAGATCTATTATTTGCCTCAGGTGTTTCTACCTGTGGTTATTTTATTTGTTTGTTGGTTTGGTTGGTATGTGGCACCAAGTCAGGTGCTCAGCGTGCCCATAGCTTCTGACTGGTGTGCACATCTCAGTACTCAGGCAGTGCTGGACACTCTTATCACCTATCTGAGCCCAAGTCTAGGCTGGATGTTAGGAGGAAGTTCTTCACAGAGAGAGTGATTGGCATTGGAATGGGCTGCCCAGGGAGGTGGTGGAGGCACCGTCCCTGGAGGTGTTGAAGAAAAGCCTGCATGAGGCACTTAGTGCCATGGTCTGGTTGACTGGATAGGGCTGAGGGATAGGTTGGACTGGATGACCTTGGAGGTCTCTTCCAACCTGGTTGATTCTATGATTCTAAGTCTAGAATCCTGTCACTCCCTAGGACAAAATCTTGCAGAGCATTGTTGCAGGCTGCTACAGGATTGCTGCACAGTAGCAGAATATTGAAAGAGCTTTGGTGTGAGCCTGACATTTCCTGCAGCCTGCATTTGCTCCCCTTAATTTTTGCACTATATGAAAGGGTTTTTTTTTTTTTTTATCTCCATATATTTTCCTTCTGTCCATCATTCCTGCTTGGATCAGCAGAATTTGCATCCTCAGTTTTAGACCAGCTGTGACATCCTTCCACGGCAGGTGAAAAATAGCACTGTGGTGGCAATGGCTGGGGATCTAAGGAACAGCCACATTCCTGGAATTGCACACATCCATTATCCCTATCTCCCAGCAGCATGGTGGTGCAAGGAAAGCTATTTTCCCACCAAAAAAGAAGTCAGAGATGGAATCTCAGATGGGAGGTCAGCAGGGAATCGTCTCAGGGATGGAATGGCTGTGAGCCTGGGGCTAGTGAGAGCTGGAAGGGAGCAGTACAGGGGTTCCTTACAAGCCCATTTTAAGCAAGAGGAGCTCACAGCTGTGATATCAGCAAAGGAATACAGTAGTAATTTCAGGTACCCTTGCATCACTCTTGAAGGTGATACAGTTCTACAGGAGGCAGGCACTGCCTGTGCCTCCAGAGACTGTTGATACAGTAGTAGCTTACAGGGATGATCCCTGCAGAGCTTCTTAGAAGAAGCTGTGATGAAAAGTGTCACAGTGAGTTTTCCTCAGTACCTCAGATCAAGAACTGCAGAAAGCAACACAAATACACCAAGGACAAAAGGAGCATTTTTGCACATTTGAACAAGTACCTTAGTTTAAACTCATCTGGCAGCCAAACGCTGCACAGTCACTCACTCACCCTGGGGATGGGAGAGATTTGGAGGGGTAGAGGTAAGGAAACTTGTAAGCTGAGATAAAAATAAGTTCATAATTTTAAAATAAGTTCTGGGCCCCTCAATTCAAGAGAGATGTTGAGGTGCTGGAACATGCCCAGAGAAGGGCAACAAAGCTGGTGAGGGGCCTGGAACACAAACCCTATGAGGAGAGGCTGAGGGAGCTGGGGGTGTGCAGCCTGGAGAAGAGGAGGCTCAGGGGGGACCTCATTGCTGTCTACAACTACCTGAAGGGAGGCTGTAGCCAGGTGGGGGGTGGCCTCTTCTCCCAGGCAACCAGCAACAGAACAAGGGGACACAGTCTCAAGTTGTGCCGGGGCAGGTCTAGGCTGGATGTTAGGAGGAAGTTCTTCACAGAGAGAGTGATTGGCATTGGAATGGGCTGCCCAGGGAGGTGGTGGAGGCACTGTCCCTGCAGGTGTTCAAGCAAAGCCTGGATGAGGCACTTAGTGCCATGGTCTAGTTGACTGGCTAGGGCTGGGTGCTAGGTTGGACTGGATGATCTTGGAGGTCTCTTCCAACCTGGTTGATTCTATGATTCTATAATTGAAATAAAACTTAAATGTAAATAATAATGAGAAAAATATTATTGTGATAGCAGTAATAGAATGCAAAAATGAGCAGTTCCTCAGCACTCACCAAGCAATCCAAACCTGTTCATGGCTAGCAACAACAAAGGAGAGAAAATCCCAGACCTACAACCCCAGAAGCAAGAGACCCAGCTTCCTGGCCAACCCTCATCTGTGTACTGAACATGTCATTGTATGCTACGGAACATTCCATTTTGCCACCTGAAGTACTGCGCCCACCTCTGGAGCCCTTGACATAGGAGGGACATGGACCTGATGGAGGAGGTCCAGAGGAGGGCCACACGAATGATCAGGGGGTTGGAGCACCTCTGCTACAAAGACAGGCTGAAGGAGCTGGGATTGTTCAGCCTGGAGAAGAGGAGGCTCTGGAAAGACCTAACAGCAGCCTTCCAGTACCTGAAGGGGGCCTACAAGAAGGCTGGAGAGAGACTGTTTACAAAGGACAAGGGACAATGGCTTCAAACTAGAGAAGAGCAGATTTAGATTGGATGTTAGGAACAGGTTCTTTACTATGAGGGTGGTGGAACACTGGAACAGGTTGTCCAGGGAGGTGGTTGGGGTCCAATCCCTGCAAATATTAAAGGTGAGGCTGGACAGGGCTCTGGCCAACCTGATCTAGTTAAGGATGCCCCTGCTGACTGCAGAGGGGATTGGACTAGATGGCCTTTGGAGGTCCCTTTCAGCCTGGACCATTCCATGATTTTTATAACTCTAAAAAGCTCTGACTAGAGAAATCACTGCTGTAGGAAGAAGGGAGATGACAAGATTATGTTTGGATGCCTGTTGGTAGAGGTGTCAGACATGACATCTCTGTCCAGGAGCTGTGTTGATGGCAGGAGGGGAAACTCCACCTGGTGCTTTCCTGCAGTGTTTTCTATGAACTGGTAGAAAGATCTCTCTCTTTTTTTTATCTTTCTTTTCTTTTTTTCCCCCAGGAACAACATGTAAATTCAGGCACAATGTGGAAATCCTTCTGCAGATATGTTTTTCCCCACTTTGTGGTGCAGCAGGTTCAGTGTAGAGAAGCTTCTATTGTGATGTTACATTAATGCCCTACTGAACAGCTGTGGTCAATACCTTGGCTCAGCTGAGACCAGAAGTGTTGGTCTGTGGCCTAAGGACCAGCTCCCAAAGCTGATTCATTACAACACATTTCTTTTGCCTCTTTTTCTGTTGAAGCCCAGACAGGACAAGCTTATTGCATGGTGAATCCTGATGGACACTGTTACTGCTCGCTCCCCCCCAGCAAAAATGAAACACAAGTGTGTCTGTCAGTCCTTATCTGGGGTGGGACTCTTGCACTCATTTCAGAGTATCTATGAACATCTGAAGGTGCCTCTTCAGGCAAGTGACTGTCATTTGGATGATTAGAGGACTGGAACACTGCCTTACAGGGAAAGGTTGAGAGACCTGGGGCTTTTCAGTCTGGAGAGGAGAAAACTGAGAGGGGATCTAGGTCAATGTATATAAATATCTGTGGGTTGGGTGTCAAAAAGGGACAGGCTCCTCTCATTGGTGCCTTGTGACAAGACAAGGGGCAATAGATGTAAACTACAGCACAGAAAGTTCCACCTCAACGTGAGGAAGAACTTAAGGGTCACAGAGCACTGGAACAGGCTCCCCAGAGAGGTTGTGGAGTCTCCTCCTCTGGAGACTTTCAAGACCCATCTGGATGCATTCCTGTGTGACCTGAGCTAGATTATGGTCCTGCTTTGGCAAGGAGGTTGGACTTGATGATCTCCAGAGGTCTCTTCCAACTCCTAACATGCTGTGTTTTGGTGCTTTCTCACTTGAATTTGGCAGTCCCTGTTTATTCAGATGTCTTTGTCAAAGGCCACAAGAGAGTTAGAATACTCTGCTAAAGCTGTGGATTCCATTTCTGCGAGTAATAGCATGTTTGGTGCAGCTAAATTGCTTTCATTTCTGCAGATTGAGTCTTCAGGTTTGAGTCATCCCAGTTTTCCTGCTTGTCTCTGGGAGGTGAAACAGCAACAGCCAAACTTCCCATTCCTCCTTGCCACATCTTGATGCTTCCCTGTACCTGACGGCTACAAGAGACACCCACCACATACTGCACCACCACAAGCTGAGAGGAGGGAAAATTCCAGGAGTGATGTGGGAGAGAGCAGGACCGGGCACGCAGCTGGGTCCCGAAACAACCCTGCTGGCTCATTTCCTCCTGTGACTGAGGATTGGCAGTTGCTCTTCGAAGGGATAGCTTGGTGCTTGATGCCCTGGCAGAACTGCAGGTGGCTCCAGCTCAGCGTCTGTCCACTCAGTTAGTAGGTGACCCTGGGAAAGCAACAGGAAAGTCTGACAGGGGTGGAGAGGAGACTTCTGCTTTCACAAGCTTCCCAAACAGTTATGCTGCAGCTAGAGTAACATAAAATTGCTTCTGGGCCTCAGCAGTACAACAGCCTCTCTTGCATCCCCAAGCCAGTGAGAAATGGGGTCACAGTGCCGTTTCCAGGAAGCCTTCTGCATCTTACCCTTTGACAGCCAGATAAGGTCGCTGGCACACGTTACGAAATCAGTGAAAGAAGATGCTCTTTTGGTTATGCTGTCATACCCTCAGCTAGCCTGTGAGCTAACGCAGCCCCTCCATCATTCCCAGCCCCTTGCTCATCTTCTACAGAGAAGCACCAGCTAATTTCTGCATCCCTTTGGGGTAGGGCATCTCGTTCCTTCCAAAACAAACCCAGCTGCAGTGGGGAGAAGAGTTCACTCCAGGATGGCTTGAGGAGGCAGTGAGGGTGATCTGCAGCAGGTCTGCTTGCCTTCACTGCATATCATCCTCCAGCATTGTTCTACACAGGCACCCCTAGGCACCAGCTTCCCCAAGACCTCACCCTACAGTGTACTATGAAGCAGCCTGGAAGTATCCCCAGCTTCACGTGATAGAAGCACCTCCGCAGCGGGCTGCAATGTAACGCCCTCATTGCTTCATGCACTTTGAACTGAGAAAGCACATCATGTCCTAAGGCCCCAGCTGCACCACATAGTGCTCAGGGGGGAGCTGGGGCAAGCCTGATGTGACCTGGATGTGGTCATTGCACTCCTGCCCTGAGCACTACCAGCACAGCCACTGTCACCAGCAGGTCAGGGCAGCAATCACATGCACTGGTGAGAATACATTTGTCAGAGCATCACAGCCTGTGATGTCCTCAGTGCTCTTCTCATCAGAGGACACAGCAGGAGATGTCAGTATTTCATGACACCAGCAGCTATAGGGCTGCTGCCTTCCAAACACAATTCCTTGTTATATGTTTATTACCTGTAGGAACATTAACTTGCAGTTCCTGACATAGCTACAGATGAAAGGTCCCTTTTACTTTGTTTGCTTTCATACAATTTGCTTGCAGTAATTAAGCAACTGCAGTGCTGTCTTCATTAACAGGGAGAACTTTCCCTTTCGAGCTGACTGCCTGGAAGGTAAAGCAGCACTTGTGCCAGGGAACATTGGTCAGGGAGCACACCTTCACTTTTCCCCATGCTTACCACACAGAAAAGGGCCAAGCTAGAAATGGAAAAATATTTTTATTTGCTTTCTTTTTAAAAGACATTTTACCTGGAAAAAAAATGTAATAATGTTCATCTTAAAGTGCAGCATAGAGCTCCTCCTTGTGTGGGCAGAACTTCTTCATGAAGAGCAAGAGCTCATACAGACATGCAGTTCAAGACAGCTTATTGCAAGAGAAAGAAAGCAAATAAAAAAGGATAATATAGGCCAGCCTTATGCTCCTGATTTCTTGGCCCCTTCCTATATCCATCTCTTCTCCCGTGTCCTCCTCATGACTAGGTGTAAAGTGCCGTGCTGTATAAACAGAGCAGGAAAAAGGACTGATGCCACACCAGAGATGATCATTAGAGGGGAGCCCTTGCTGCTGGCTGAATGAAATGCCATTACCAGCTGGGACAGCAGAAGTGGTGGGTGTAGGTCACTCACAAGGAGAGGGGAATGATCACAGAATCACAGAACAGTAGAGGTTGGAAGGTACCTCTAGAGATCGTCAAGTCCAACCCCCCAGCCAAGCAGGATCACCCAGGGTAGTCTGCACAGGAATGCATCCAGGCAGGTTTTGAAAGTCTCCAGAGAAGGAGACTCCACAGCCTCTCTGGGCAGCCTGTTCCCATGTTGGTTTCACCCCAACATGAGGAGAAACTTCTTTACAGTGAGGGTGACAGAGCACTGGAACAGGCTGCCCAGAGAGGCTGTGGAGTCTCCTCTAAGGAGACTTTCAAAAGCTACCTAGATGCATTCCTGTGCAGACTACCCTGGGTGATCCTGCCTTGGCAGGGGGGTTGGACTCAATGATCTCTGGAGGTCTCTTTCCAGCTTCCATTGTTCTCTACCCTTGTGCTAGTTTGAAGCAGGGTAGAATGTTTTGGTGAGGAAAACTAGATCATAGGCTGTGAAAGGAAAACAGTGGTGATGTCTGCTTCCCTCAGAGTCTTGCTGGAGAAGAAAGGTAAACATTAGATAACACTCTGGCCATTTTGACTCACTCTCTGGCTGGGCACTGACTGAGCTGCATCTCCCTAACCTCACCCTCCACTCACCTTTGCTTCTTAACCTCTTGGCTGAACCTCCCTTCTTCCTTAGGACTGGGGTAAGGTTGAGAGGGGCAGGGGGAAGGTGCAGGGGTGGTTGAGAGCCCCTCCTGGGGACTCAGGTTTCTGGGAGGGGAGTTGTGTTTCTGTATTACCTTTTCCCTTGTATATTTCTGTCTATAAATACTGTATATACTGTAAATATCTGCTTGTATATTGTGCTAGCTGCAAATAAATACCTTCATTTATATTCCTAGAGCCGACTGAGACTAGTCTGGGTAACTTCTAAAGTGTGGAGGGGCAGGGAACACCCAAACCATCACAACCCTAGGTGATCCTGCCTTGGCAGGGGGGTTAGACTCAATGATCTCTAGAGGTCTCTTTCCAGCTTCCATTGTTCACTACCCTAGGTGATCCTGCCTTGACAGGGGGGGTTGGACTCAATGATTTCTGGAGGTCTCTTCCCAACCTCCATTGTTCTGTGATTCTAAGATTCCTGACAGTTGTATACCTGAGAGGGACATGTGGATTTCCTTTCTATGAAACCATACCAGGCTCTATTATTACACAGAAAAAATTCCCACCAGAAAGGAAAGGTTTCCTGCTGTAGGGCTAGGAAAGCATCTGAGGAGCTATCTAGGATGACTCACAGAAATGCATCTATTAACAGCCAGAAAGATCAGCACAGCATCATTTCAGCAAGTTCTGGTCTGTAGTAATCTGACACTGCAAGCTCACTTCTTACTCTGTCATACAGCCAAATTCTTCTGCCTGGTTAAAGCAGCATTTCATTTCAACTAAAAGAAGTTGTAATTTTTTTCAGTAACACTGTAAGATTTTCCTCCTTCATGTTAGAGCTTTTAGTCTCCAAATTAACCCATTCCCTCCTCTCCCTCAAAGTTAAACTGAGAAGCTGGAGTGCAAGATTCTGTCTTACCACAAAGAATTGTGCTTGTTAAGAGCATTTATGGGCCCTTAAAAATAGCAATTTAATTTTCTTGTAATTTTCCCTCCCTTCTTTTATTTTTTTGTTTGTTTTGTGTCTCAAAAGCCTCAGTTTATCCAGAAGATCAACCAGAAAAGCACAGTCTAGCTCCCTAAGCTCATCTGAACGTTTTCAGTGGAGATAAGCTTCACATTTGTCATACTCTGCACATCCTGCTGGTTGGTCACTGGTGTGATTAGTAAGAAAGAGTACAGTCTGGGGAGAAAGTCTATGTGAGTGTGTGTGTGTCTATGTGTGTGTCCTACTCAATAAATACCTGTCTCAGAAACTGAAACAAAACTACAAACTGCAGTCTTCACAGCAGTTGCTTCTCAGCCACCAGTATATTTGGGGACTCGCTGCTTAGACACAACGTCAAATTCAGAGCAGTTATTCAGAAGCAGGAGCTTTGCTGCCCTTCTGCAAATGTGGTGTGATGTGGGAGAGAACCACTAGACAAGAGAGATGCTGGTCAGAGGGAAGGGTGTCATACCCACAAGATGGAAAGGAAATAACAAGAAGGAAGTGGGAAAGGATGGAAAGGATATGGAAGGGAGGGAGGGAGGGAGGGAGGGAGGGAGGGAGGGAGGGAGGGAGGGAGGGAGGGAGGGAGGGAGGGAGGGAGGGAGGGAGAAGGAAGGAAGGAAGGAAGGAAGGAAGGAAGGAAGGAAGGAAGGAAGGAAGGAAGGAAGGAAGGAAGGAAGGAAGGAAGGAAGGAAGGAAGGAAGGAAGGAAGGAAGGAAGGAAGGAAGGAAGGAAGGAAGGGAGGGAGGAAGGGAGGAAGGGAGGGAGGGAGGGAGGGAGGGAGGGAGGGAGGGAGGGAGGGAGGGAGGGAGGGAGGGAGGGAGGGAGGGAGGGAGGGAGGGAGGGAAAGGGCAGGAGTGTATTGAATGAGGAGAATGGGCCAAGATAAGGCAAAGGGCCCATGCTTTGTGTTGCTCACCCAATCATAGAATTATAGAATCAACCATTTTGGAAGAGACTTCCAAGATCATCCAGTCCGACCTAGCACCCAGCCCCATCCAGTCAACTACACCATGGCACTAAGTGCCTCATCCAGTCTTTTGCTGAAGACCTCAAGGGACAGTGTCTCCACCACCTCCCTGGGCAGCCCATTCCAATGCCAATCACTCTCTCTGGCAAGAACTTCCTCCTAACATCCAGCCTAGACCTCCTCCAGCACAACTTGAGACTGTGTCCCTTTGTTCTGTTCCTGGTTGCCTGGGAGAAGATACCAACCCCCACCTGGCTACAGCCAGTAGGCTCATGTAACAGCTGAGATCAGAAGTTGTCCTCCATACGCTCTAGGAACCTTCTAGACTGCCTCTTCTCTGCAGTATGAAAGTCCCAGCAGATGTCTCGCAGGTTAAAGTCACCCACAAGAACAAGGGCAGGTGATCTTGAGGCAGCCTCCAGTTGCTTAAAGAATAATAAACTAACCTATTCTTCCTGATTGGGTGGCATTAAGACTCCAACCAGGATGTCAGCCTTGCTGGCCTTCCCTTTAATTCTCACCCATTGACAACACATCCCAACGCTGTTATCAGGAAATATGGGTGGTGACTGCAACACTCCCTGTTACATAATCAGAGAAAGAAACGTCTCTGACCCCATCTCTGACTAAAGGACAGCATGTTTTTTCACTCTGGGTGTGGGGTTAAACCAGCATAGTGAAGTTTGTGAAGTCCTTTTATTTTCTGATTTGCTGAGGTGTCCTCACAGGAGTAGGCCACCTGCTGTCTCCAACGTGCTTGCCTCTGACTGAGGGCACAGTACTCAAGGTGTGGCCTAGCCAGTGCTGAGTACAGGGGCTGAATGACTTCCCTGGTCCTGCTGGCCACACTATCCTTGATACAAGCCTTGATACAAGTTTGCCGTTGGCCTTCTTGGCCACCTGGTCACACTGCTGGCTCATATTCAGCTACTATCTACCAGCACCCCCAGGTCTGTCTCTGCCTGGCTGCTCTCCAGCCACTCTGATCCCAGCCTGTAGCACTGCATGGAGTTGTTGTGGCCAAAGTGCAGAACCCTGCACTTAACATTGTTAAATCTCATGCCCTTGGACTCTGCCAATTTAACCATGTTCAGTTGCTGTCCATCAGTGCCACCCAGGTCCCTCTCTGCCTGGCTGCTCTCCAGCCACTCTGCCCACAGCCTTTTTGCAAGTCTTTCTCTTTTCTATTTTGGGAATCAATTCCACTTACACAGTCTTTAGTTACAGCAGTTTAAAATGGAACATTTCTTACTCAGAAAGAGGAATTAATCTTGAAAAGTACCCGATACTCATCATGGAGAAGTAGGTCCAGTCCCAGACAGAATTCAGATTAACCACCATTCACCTAGCTTTTCCTGCAAATTGTTGGCAGTGAAAAGGAAGGAAATAGAAAGTGGAAGAAGTTACAGGCAAAGCAAAAGGCTTGAAATAAAAAATTGCTTCTGCTGTGATGGTCTGCCAAGAAATGTTGAAGCAGCAGAGAACAAAGTCGCTTATTTGCTTCTTCACAATGAGGCTATTTTCTCCATTAAAGGTGTTGTCCTTGAAAATATTTATGAATCCCCTGTCCTGAGTCCCCTATTTTAGACAACCAGTCTCCTGAGGATTTCATGCTACTCTAACATGAGCATTTTAATACAAATTCACAGGATCACAGCTCACAGGATGTTAGGGGTTGGAAGGGATCCAAGGAGATCGAGTCCAACCCCCCTGCCAGAGCAGGACAATGCTATCTAACACAGATCACAGAGGAACACATCCAGACAGGCCTTGAAAGTATCCAGAGAAGGAGACTCCACAACCTCTCTGAGGAGCCTGTGCCAGTGCTCTGTGACCCTCACAGTAAAGAATTTCCCCCTTGTGTTGTGGTGGAACCTCTTTTGCTGCATCTTACACCCATTGCTCCTTGTCCTATCCCAGGGAGCAGTGAGCAGAGCCTGTCCCTCACCTCCTGGCAGCCTTCACAGAATCACAGAATCAACCAGGTTGGAAGAGACCTTCAACATCATCCAGTCCAACCTAGCACCCAGACCTCTCCAGTCAACTAGACCATGGCACTAAGTGCCTCATCCAGTCTTTTCTTGAACACCTCCAGGGACAATGACTCCACCACCTCCCTGGGCAGCTCATTCCAATGCCAATCACTCTCTCTGGCAACAACTTCCTCCTGACATCCAGCCTAGACCTCCCCCAGCACAACTTGAGACTGTGTCCCCTTGTTCTGTTGCTGGTTGCCTGGGAGAAGAGACCAATCCCCACCTGGCTACTTATAAACATTAATCAAATCCCCTCTCAATCTTCTGTTTTCCAGACTAAGCAGCCCCAGGCCCCTCAGCCTCTCCTCGTCAGCCATGCCCTCCAGTCCCCTAATCATCCTTGTAGCCCTCCACTGGACCCTCTCCAGCAGATCCCTGTCCCTCTTCAACTGGGGAGCCCAAAACTGAACACAGTATTCAAGATGAGGTCTCCCCAGGGCAGAGTAGAAGGGGAGGAGAACCTCCACATCTCTCTTGTATTGTGGTGCTGAAAACTGAACACAGTACTCAAGGTGTGGCCTCATCAAAGCCGAGTACAAGGAGACAATCCCCTCCCTATTAGTACAAGCCAGGATGCCATTGGCCTTCTTGGCCACCTGGGCACACTGCTGGCTCCTATTCAGCTGCCTGCCTATTACAGCCCCCAAATGTGTGGCAGTGAACTATTCAAGCCTGCTAAGGTTAATTTTTTTTTTCTTTCATTTTTCCCTAGGGCAAATGCTAAACTGATTTCTTTGTTTTTCTGGTCTGCAGCCTTGCTGAGGCTGAAGGGGATTTGAAAGCTGCAATAGGAAACTGAAAATTAAACATGACCTGATGATGTCCCCACAGAATGCAGTCAGCAAAGTCTGAGAAAATCACTGAAGACCAGCATGCACAAATCAGTGTATGTGAAAGTTTTGCTTCACTGTGGCAGCCCATTGCTTTTCACAACTTCTGAAACTACCCTAGTCTAGACTATGAGTATCTTGTATATCCATTCCTAAAACCTGAGTATACATTGTTCCAAGAGTCCTCATAGCTTTGGAGAAATGTTTTCATAAATAGAAATAAAATGAAAAGGGAATTTATGTTGTATTTCATATTTTTGTTTGATGTTTCCCATGTTAAAATGGAGATTTTCCTGGAAATGGCAAATTCCCAATGCAAGGACTGCTTTTACTAAAACATCATTTCTCAGTAAGGAAATCAATTTAAGTGGAAATATTTTTACCTTTTTCATGGTGATCATAGAATCATAGAATCAACCAGGTTGGAAGAGACATCCAAAACCATCCACTCCAACCTAGCACCCAGCCCTGTCCAGTCAACTAGACCATGGCACTAAATGCCTCATGCAGGCTTTTCTTGAACACCTCCAGGGATGGTGACTCCACCACCTCCCTGGGCAGCCCATTCCAATGCAAATGACTTTCTCTGTGAAGAACTTCCTCCTGACATCCAGACATCTGCATCCCCCAGAGCAACTTGAGACTGTGTCCCCTTGTTCTGTTGCTGGTTGCCTGGGAGAAGAGACCAACCCTTACCTGGCTACAGCCTCCCTTCAGGGAGCAACGAGGTCACCTCTGAGCCTCCTCCTCTCCAGGCTGCACACCTCCAGCTCCCTCAGCCTCTCCTCCCAGGTCTGGTGTCCCAGGCCCCTCCCCAGCTTTGTTGCCCTTCTCTGGACACATTCCAGTATCTCAACATCTCTCTTGAATTGAGGAGCCCAGAACTGGACACAGTACTCAAGGTGTGGCCTGACCAGTGGTGATCTTGGAACCTGTTTGTTTTAGGCAGCAAGGTTCATTGAGCATAATAAAACTTTCCTGAGTACTTTTTGAGAGATGCATGGAAGGCAAGATGATCAAAGCCAGTGTTGTTACAGGTGAGTTGGCTCATCACAACTTCCTCTGAACCATAAGGTTAACCAGTTCAGTGGTTTATTGTTAGAAGTTGGCCAACGTCTGTTACCAAAACTGATGGGTGTAGTGACTATTGTCAGCACCTGTAGGTACAGCTTTGTTGCACAAGCAGCCAAAACAAAAGCTCTCCTCCCATGTTGGCTGCTGCACCTTAGCTACATGTTCCCCTTTAAATTCTCTATGCTGCTCTTGTTCCATGTACAGTGCTTGCTCTGCCTCTGCATCTCTTTCCCATTTCCTACTCCTTTTCCTCCTACATCCTTCCTGAGGTGTTAGAGCTTTGCTGCTGCTCCAGCTGTGCATGCTCCCTCCATTACCTTCCCTCTTCTCTCACCCAGCCACTACCACTCCATTCTCCACATCTTCCCCATCCCCCTCACAGAGATGGGAAAATGTAGTCAAATATTTTTGGACCTTTGCATTGATTATGTTTTGAACACACTCATATACTGCAATGAAACCAGAATGTGATAGAAATGAATTGAAGGGATGAAAGTATTTTCTTTACTGAAATCAAGACAACAACAGAGCTTTCCTAGAGGAGCAGCAAGCAGGTTTCTTGCTAGCTTTCCCTTCAGGCTGAAACATTGCCATGCAGTAGTACCACACTGGCATGCAGGTGGAAATCACTTTCTCAGTAAGGGTCCTGCTGGCAGTCCCAAGGAAGAAAATCAGATCTGACAAGGATTTTACCACCCTTCTTCCTCCAGCTGGCCTCCCTACTCTCTACTCCAGCACTAGAGCATACTCATAGCCCTGTAGGAGAACATTTGGATATTTTTCTACCTTTCAAACCATTCTGTTTGTTTGAAACTCTGCAAATATTGAGTACAAGTAGGATGTACTGGCTTAAGGAAAAGATTGTCCTTCCCCTAAGACATCTCTGCAGAGAATGAGCCCACAATATTTTTCATATCTCTTTTCTTCTTAAGAAGAAACCATGCTTGGGTCACAGTAGCTTATCTGCTAGCATTGTGCATTTCCTTAAGAGCAGCTGCAATTGCTGACTGTCTCTGCAGCAGAGCAAGAAATAGTACCATAGGCTGATGGTTTACACTTGCTTCATCAGAAAACTGGCACAAAAGGAAATGGAGCAACAGATGAAAGCAGGGTAATATAGGAGATTATTTAAGCTGCCTCCTGCAGTTCGGGAACCACTTGAAGGGGAACTGTGGAATTAGCATGAGGGAGTTTCCTCTGTTTGAACCTTTGGTTTCTCACTCACTGCTTAGGGTTTTTCTTTTTGATTAGCAGATCCTCATGCCCTTGCCATCCAATGCAGATGGGGAACTTCAGCCCACATCCTGCATTAGAAGTGCTTTAGCACAGGTTATAAAAAGAGTAGTAATGATAAAGTCTGTATCATTCATTGGTTTTGCTAGTTGGTATTAAAAGCCAATATACAAACAGTCTCTCACTCTTTGTTCCCTTTGCCTTCTGCCTTCCACCTCCTCCACTGTTCCTCGGTGCATAGTTGAATACTGATCCTGATTGACCAGATAACACATGAGATGTCCTTGCCACCCATAGGACTCAAGAAGATAGGGAACTTAATAACACTTATTAAGGAGGAGCCTGAGTTCAGTTTTTTTAAAAACCCTGCTCTTGCCTACAGGTTAAGTGGCTACAGGTGGTGTTAGGCTAATGGTTGGCCTTGATGACCTTAGAGGTCTTTTCCTACCAAAACAGTTCTATGATTCTGTGATTCTATTGTATAGCCTGACAAGTAGAAGTTAGTGACAGAGTTATTCTGGCTTTTGACTTCCAGAGATCATAGAATCACAGAATCAGTCAGGGTTGGAAGGGACCACAAGGATCATCTAGTTCCAACCCCCTGACATGAGCAGGGACACCCTATCCTAGAGCAGGCTGGCCACAGCCTCAGCCAGCCTGGCCTTAAACACCTCCAGCCATGGGGCCTCAACCACCTCCCTGGGCAACCCATTCCAGGCTCTCACCACTCTCATGCTGAACAGCTTCCTCCTCATGTCCAGTCTGAATCTCCCCACCTCCAGCTTTGCTCCATTCCCCCTTGTCCTGTCACTACTTGATAGCCTAAAAAGTCCCTCCCCAGCTTTTTGTAGTCCCCCTTCAGATACTGGAAGGCCACAATAAGGTCACCTCAGAGCCTCCTCTTCTCCAGACTGAACAGCCTCAAGTCTTTCAGTCTGTCCTCACAGGAGAAGTGCTTCAGCCCTCGAACCATCCTCTAAAACATTTTTCCTCCCTTATTCTTTAAGCATCTATACTGTTTTCAATCATTCTGCTGTAAGAAAACACATTACAAGGAAATCAAAAGCTACATTTGCCAATCTTTGTCCCCAAACCTCTGGTATACAAAACAGGGGATGCTATGACCCCTCAGCAGCATAAATCTTAATAGACTTCCCCAGCATTCAAATTTCTGCCTCAAGTTGCACCAGGGGAGGTTTAGACTGGATATTAGGAAAAAAAAATCTTCACTGAAAGGGTTGTCAAGCTTTGGAACAGGGTACCCAGGGAAGTGGTTGAATCACCATCCCTAAAGGTATTTGAAAGATACATAGACATGGTGCTTAGGCATGTGGTTGAGTGGCAACTTGGCAGTGCTAGGTTGATGGCTGGACTCAATGATCTTTAGGTCTTCCAACCTAAATGGTTCTATTCTGTTCCATGACCCTCATCAGCATTGCTCTGGGTGCTGGTATGGTAGTACCAGTGCCCCTGGAGGACTCGGTGCCCAATCCAACTCTCTCAGTCAAGACAGATACCTTTACAGGTTTGTGCCAGTAGCTCTGGTGGGATTTGGCTCCATATTTCCTCAGAACTCATCACTAGGGTCTTTTTCTGGCCATTGCTGAGTGCAGTGTCACAAACTTGTCTGCTATAGAGTCCCCCAGGCTTTGGTTAGGCTCAAGAAATTGCTGAATGCCACACATTCAACTTGGGCAAAGAGAGGCTGGAAAACAAACAAAACATCCACAGAAAAAAGGAGTTCCACTTCCTCCAGGAAAATGCAAACTAATTGGTCCCTGCTTGGTCCTTATGGGGTTCTGCTCCTACCACACATCTTGTCTCCTCTCTGGCCTTGACTTTGGAAATCATGAGCTCAGCAGAGAAGGCTGCACAGTGCCTGCTGAAAGCTTTATCAGCCCTCAATTCAGAAACTGCTTACCATCTATCTGCAGATGTTGGTTGCTTTAAGAGGGTTGCTTTTCAACTTTCCCTTGTATTAATCACAGAAAAGACTTATTTGAGAGTTCCTGCAGCTTGAGTGGTTGTCAGGCAGTACAAACCACAGAAAATATGTGCTTGCATTCTGAAAAACTCCCTCTTTGCAGTTGGGGATCTGTCACTCTTACTGAAATAAGGAACACTTCGCTATTTTCATCCCTAAACATTAGTGTCAGTTCCCTCTTCAAACTCCAGAATGTGATGTCCTGTCCATATTAGGACAGCTACTTAAGTGGTGATTTAACTAAACCAGCTTGAACTGCAAGATTGCCTCCTAGGCTTGTAAGCTTTTCCTTGGAGCAGCACTTATGGGGCTCTTAAGGTGCATATCAGCAAGAGAGCAGCTGCATCCCTGCAAGGTACACCTGCATTCAAGTCAATCCCCTGAGGGTAGCCAGCAGCATTGTCCATATAATGTGAGTTACAGTTCACTGGAAACAAGATAAGTGGATTTTGAGGTCTTTTCAAAGGACTTCCTCTACAAAACCCTTCTGCAGGAAGGAGGAAATGTTTCACATCTCTCTTAGGGTGTAGCAGTGGCAGAGAACTGCCCTTTCAAGGTAAAAGGAAAGCCAAGCTGTCCATGCTCTTCGTCAAGGGCTCTGAATTAAAACTGAATCATTGTTTGCTCTGTATCATATCATGCTAAGCCCATGTCTCAGTGATTCCCCAGAGGCTTGAAACCAGAAAATGTTTTGGGTTTTTTTTTCCTGCCTTTGATGAATAACTTCATTGTCACTGGGAGATGGAGATAAGGGATTGATATCATGGCTCAGGTGCAGCTAGGGACAAGGTATTGCTCCTTAGCCTCAAGAATCTCAGTGACTCTTCATTCCAGGATAATTTGTATTGAGTAGTCAGGGGCAGGAAGGAACTGGCCAGGATTCATCACTGGGAAACTCCTCAGGAATGAGGATTGGATGTTGGCATGTGGGCAAGGGTCAGGATCAGGCCTGCTGAAGGAAATTAGTGTCAGACACACCCCCTGGATGTCCAGACTGGGCTGCAGTTAAGGCCCATTATGCTAAGCCCCAAGGCTAACTAACTCCAGGTCTATTTAGGAAGGGCTCTGGGACCAGCAACAAGTTCCCTTCTGAGGTCACCTCCAAAAAGTGTTCATCCCATGTCTTATAGTTTGTTTGCCAAGCAGTCTCCAGAGGGAAATTTAGGCTTGAGGTGAGGAGAAAGTTCTTCCCTGAGAGAGTCATTGGACACTGGAATGGGCTGCCCGGGGAGGTGGTGGAGTCGCCGTCCCTGGAGCTGTTCAAGGCAGGATTGGACGTGGCACTTGGTGCCATGGTCTAGCCTTGAGCTCTGTGGTAAAGGGTTGGACTTGATGATCTGTGAGGTCTCTTCCAACCCTGATGATACTGTGATACTGTGATACTGTGTGATAGCCCTTCCCTTTTGCTGTGTAACCATGCAAGGTGCCCCTTGGCAAGACCACAGGCACTTTCAGAGCGCCCTGCTCCCCTGTCTTGTGCAAAGGACAGAGGTTCACCGGTTTTTCTAGCCTTGTGGCAGACAGAGAAGCAGACAGACACATCGCTGCATGTGATCTTCTCCTTTTCCTGGCGCACACTGGGCTTGCTCTGTACTTTCCAGTTACGCTGGGGCTGCTGGCCTGCCTGCCTGCCTGCCTGCCTGCAGTCAGCTGCCGGTGAGTCACCCTGGCCACTGGCAGGGCTTTCTGAGAACGCCCACAAAAGCCATCAGAGAAGGCAAGGCAGAGCTCAGCCCCAGAAGACATGCGCCTTTGCTCCCCCACCACTCAAACTTTCACTGAGTGTGAACTCAGAGGCTCTCAGCAAGGGCTGCTGCTGGCTCCCACCACAGCAAAGGCAAAAAAAAACCCCAACTGGGTTAACAATTTCCAAGAATAACAGAGGAGCACTTCTCTTTCTTTCTTTCTTTCTTTTTTTGTGATGCATTAATTTCATGAATGAATTATTCATTCACGAATGTGGCAATTCCTGTATTCATTAAAAACCCCAGTACAAACATAGTGATTTCTCTTGGCTGCCAGTGGTTACTCATCCCGGGGATCTGTGGGGAAGGTACAGACCCACACAGCTTCTGAGGTGCAAGGGAAGAAGGAAGAAGCATGATACAGCAGCAGCACCAAGCACAGCGGCTGCCCTGCAGACGACATGACTGTGCATAGCTTCAAAACAGAGAAGAGAAGATTTAAATTGAATGTTAGGAACAGATTCTTTACGAGGTGGTGGAACACTGGAACAGGTTGCCCAGGGAGGTGGTTGGGATCTCATCCCTGGAGACCTTCAAGGCCAGGCAGCCTGATCGAATTGAGAATGCCCCTGCTGACTGCAGGTGGGGTTGGACTAGATGATATTTGTAGGTCACTTCCAGCCCAGACCATTGTATGATTTTAAGTCTCAGAGCTGAACTTGCACACAACTAATTTTATGTTGGATGTGAAATACTCTGAATAACTGCAATTATTTAAATATTATGGTATCATATGAATTTTGTGTTCTGGGGTGATGAAAACTGTCAGAAGTAGCCAATGTTATATGTTTCATCTCTATGTGTATCAGCAGCTTATTTGTGACAGGTATCCTTAGTGAGCAAAGCTGGGTTTCTATCCCTCCCATGAAGCTGAGGGACTCCCACCTGATTGAGCCCTGTTTTATCATTAGAAGCTCCTCAAGTAGTTGGTATATTATCTTATCTGCCCAGCGTCCATGTCTTCTGAACTCATGTTGAAACACCAACTGCCAAGCCAACACTTACACAAGTCTACTGCCTGATAACAATTAGGAAACACCATGCTGCTAGACTGGAGCTAAATCAGCTGGCCAAAGGTTGAGAGAGGGGTCAAAATATATTCCTTTAACTGTTTCAACACTTCACCCAGTTCTGACACTTTTCACAACACTGAAGAATGTGGGGCCCCTAGACATGGGATCACAAGCTATCAGGCTGGAAGGGACATTGAGAGGTCTCTACTGCAACCTCCTGCTGAAAGCAGACACAGCTGCAAGTTCAGAGCAGGTTGCTTGTGGCTCTGTGCAGTCAGCCTGGAAAAGCTCTGAGGACAGAGATAGCATAACCTCACTCATCCAGTGTCTGACTGTCCTCATACAGAAATGCCTCCTAGTATTCAGCCTAGTGCCCAGCCTCTTGTTTCAACACCAGTTCCTTGTCTCTTGTCCTTTTATGTGTAGTGCTATGAAGATCTTGACACTGTTGCTAAACTCTCCATACATGCAGGAAGGGCTTCTGTTAGGTCATTCCAAGGATATTTCTGGCCTGTTTTGAACCAGATCTGACTCCTTAACCTCTCCTCACAAGACAAGTGCTCTAGCTCTGACCGTTTCTGCTGAACATGCTCCAGCTTTCCTCTATGTGACATAGGGGGCATTGTACAAACGTGGTCACAGTATTCTAGATGTGGTCTGATGAGCACTGAGTTGTGTGGTATAATCCCTCTTCTCCACCTACTGTCTCTTCTCCCATTAACACAACCCAGGATGTTGCTGGCTTTCTTTGCTGTGAGAGCACATTGCTGCTCCTGCTCAGCTTGCTGGTCAGTCCCAGTTGTCTTCGGCAGGGTGGCTCCCCAGCCACACAGTCCCCTCCCCGTATCACTGCAAGGATCTTTGTTTTGACAAGTGCACAACTTTGCTTTTTGCTTTTGCTGAATGAGGTTCCTGACAGCCTATGTTGCCAACCTGTTCAGGGCCTGGCAGCCTTGTCTTGTCACATTCTTGCATTTCACTGTGTTGGAGGTTTCCTGCTTTCTTCAGTTCTTCTTCCAGCCTGAAAACCACTGGACACAGCAAGTGTTTCCTTTAAACTAGCCCTGCAAGTAGTCATAGAATCATAGAATCATAGAATCATAGAAGCAACCAGGTTGGAAGAGACCTCCAAGATCATCCAGTCCAACCTAGCACCCAGCCCCATCCAGTCAACCAGACCATGGCACTAAGTGCCTCATCCAGTCTTTTCCTGAACACCTCCAGGGACGGTGCCTCCACCACCTCCCTGGGCAGCCCATTCCAATGCCAATCACTCTCTCTGTGAGAACTTCCTCCTAACATCCAGCCTAGACCCAGCATACAAAGTTACATTTGCAGTAAGGTTTAGCAAATTTGAAGTACTTGTAACAATAGACTATCTTAAATTTGCAATAAGAAATGAAAGTTCTTGCAGAAAGGTGAAAGATGCTTTTTATTCTCTTGCTTCCACTGCCAAAACATAGCACTACTTCTGAATTATGAAGACAGAAGAACACTTCAGCCGGCATAATTCTCAGCTTCCATTATGAAATGTCCATTTTGAGGAATGCTGCATGAGTTTATTCCTGAAATGGGGTTCAGAAAATGAAAAGCGAGGAACACAAGGAGAAGCATTCCCTGCTTTGGTTTCCTCTGAATGACATCCAAAATGCCCTTCCCTAGCTAATACTTCAGGTGTGACTCTTGGACAGGCATGACTCTCAGTAATTCTCAAAGAAGCTCTTTGCTAGGTCATTGTTACTACTTTGATCTAGCACCAGAAAACAGCACTCGGGACTGTCACATTACCTTCACACGCACTCAAAGACTTCAGTGTGGGCAGGATGTTTCTTGGTGTGGCCACCTGAGACATGCATCAACCCCAGCAACACAAAGGGGAGGAGAAGCCTGGCAGTAGGAGCAGGCAGTTTTACTCTCGATCTTTACCAGAAAAAGGAATGATCTGATTTAACTGTGCTACCACCCCCTCACCAGCAACCTTCCATCTCAGAGGTCTGGGGTTATTTTTATACTGTTCTTATGACCTGAGAGAATTCAACCCACTTGTAACCTGAAGGTTTAATGGTGTTACAGGGGAATACCACCCACTGCATATCTTGCATGCTACCAGCCACTGCCTGAAACTTGCTCCATCTCCTTCCCACACACACCTACCTCACCCACACCGCTGCCACCGAAAGGGCTGCAGCAGAGGGGATCTTCCCTCCCTGCAGCCACCCCACGTGGAGATCACAACCAAACATTATTCACAGGCAGGGAAGGGCTGATGAAACAAAACGAGAGCCAGAGGATGAAGCCTGAGAGGGTACAGGTCGTGCCTGAAGCTGTAGACACCAAGTGCAGCCTCACTGAACAGGAAGCTGAAGGACGTCAGCAGAGTCACACGCCTGTAAAAACAATGTGCATGAGATCAGCATGTAGCCTCAGCCATACTGTGCCAAAACAGCCCTCTGGCATGGCTGCCAACCACCTAAATCACACCTATGTTTACCAGTTCAAAAACAGAATAACCAAAAAAGAGGAAAAAACACTTCCATTTTTTACAGCTGACACCTCTATCAGCAAGACTATATGCCCTTAAAGGTATCACACAGTATCACAGTATTATTAGGGTTGGAAGAGACCTCACAGATCATCAAGTCCAACCCTTTACCACAGAGCTCAAGGCTAGACCATGGCACCAAGTGCCACGTCCAATCCTGCCTTCAACAGCTCCAGGGACGGCGACTCCACCACCTCCCCGGGCAGCCCATTCCAGTGTCCAATGACTCTCTCAGTGAAGAACTTTCTCCTCACCTCCAGCCTAAATTTCCCCTGGCGCAGCCTGAGGGGACTGCTGGAAGCAGAGCAGTGCAGAAAACATTTGTACCTCAGAAAGTGTGGAGCTTTTGTTAAAGCAGTAGAAAAGGTAGAAGGTCAATGCAGAGTAAAAAGAAGCAAAAAGCAAAACAACAGGCTTGCAAAAAACTGTTAGTTATAAATCAGTCCAGCAGGTGTAGGGAGGTTCTCCTCCCTCTCAACTCTGCCCAGGTGAGACCACACGTGGAATATCGTATCTAGTTTTGGGTTCTCCAATTCAAAAGTGACAAGGAAATACTGGAGAGAGTCCAACAGAGAGCTATGAGGATGATTAAGGGACTTAAATATCTCTCCTATGAAGAAAGACTGAGAGAACTGGCATTGTTTAGTGCTGAGACAAAAAGGATGAGAGGGGATCTTATTAATATCTATATCCGAGGAGTGGGTGCCAAGATGAAGGTGATAGTCTCTTTTTAGTGGTGCCCAGTGATAGGACAAGGAACAACGGGTATAAGCTGGAATGCAGGAGTTTCCACCTCAATATAAGGAGACACTTGTTTATAGTGAGGGTGATGGAGCAATGGAACAGGCTGCCCAGAGAGGTTGTGGAGTCTCCTTCTCTGAAGACTTTCAAAACTCTTCTGGATACACTCCTATGTGACCTGTCCTAGGTAATCCTGCTTTGGCAACAGGATTAGGTTATATGATCTCTAGAGGTCTCTTGCAATCCCTAACATTCTAGGATTCCATGATTATGTGTCTGGCTGGAATCAGTTGTCACTTTTGCAACATGGCTGATGACCTTTCTTGGTGGGAATGATCCACTTCCACCTGCTCAGTGTTACTGGTCTTCTGGTAAAAAGTCATCAGAATAGTTTGCTGGAAAATGTCCATTTCACTATTGCAAAATACCAATTTCTAGCTAAATTAGTTGTTGTTGGGAAATGAAAAATAATAGTGTTTTTTCCTTGGTCATATAGCTAAAAATCACTTTCAGTAAAGTGACAGTCAGTTCTTGTGAAATTGCCACATACTCAATACACAAGAACCAGATGCATTAAGGAGTATGGGTAAATGTGCAACATGAATGATTCAAGTGGTTTTCCTTTGTTTTTTCCTCCATTGCATAATAACAAGGGTTTGGTTAATGCAAAATTCTTGATAAGTTAAGCAGAGGCACAGGAATGAACTAATACACAAGTGGATCTACAACATATATGAGTATCATTGCTGTCTACAACTATCTGAAGGGACATTCTAGCCAGGTGGGGGGTGGCCTCTTCTCCCAGACAACCAGCAACAGAACAAGGGGACACAGTCTCCAACTGCAGAGTGCACAAGCTAGGGAGCCCTAAGGTAAACATGAGAAGACACCTCCCCATCACTGAAGCTAAGGAGACACTGGACAAGATTGCCAGGAGTGAGTTACCATTGCAGATGTTTAAGAACAGGTGATAGGTGCATTTGTCAAGGCTGGCTGAGGAGTGAGGGGTCCTGCATCAGGGCAGAGGTAGGACCAATCACCTCTGAGTGCTTCTTACCTTATCTCTCATAACCCAATAAAAATTCATCGCAACCTGCTACTGCAAGAAGCCCTGTAGGCTCTGCTGATGCTAAAAAGTGTCAAAACCTCAGCTTCAAATATCATGAGAAAGATAATAACTATGCAGCAACACAGTTTCTCTAGCATCAGGCAGAAGTAAAGGATCAGCAATGACTCAGAGAAAATAATGCTGCCTACTGAATCATTGCTTCCACTGCTGTCAAACTACCATCCACAGAATCTGGGAATTTCCTTCATCTCCCACTCTCCAGCTGGGCCCAGAGCACCTTATCAGCTGATTTGTGGCCTTGTGACTATTTAAGTTTATAGACATCCAGAGACAGATGGTTTGGCCAGGTTTATTTCTCAATAACCAGTGCAGTGATTATCTGCTAGGGAATAAAATCCTCTGGCAGGTCAAAAAGCACTTTCAGTTCTCTAGAGAATGGTATCACTTATCTCAGACATTGGCCATGTGGATAAAGGTGTTGGTTCCTCAAGAAGACAAGAAAAGTTAGGGTATATATGCAGCTTGGACCATCTCCTTATATGACCAGATTACAATTAGCACTGTCACCCATAACACAGTAGCACACCACAGGCTGCAGCAGTCCAGCATTGTGTTCTGTACTCTCACAATTCCTCTCTCTTGTGCACGGCTTTCATCCACATTGCTCAGCAGACTTCATGAAGGAGAGCAGCAGCATCCTTATTCACATTCAAAGGACAAGGAAACTGAGTCAGAGAGCTATTGTAGCAGAGGCAAGAATACAAGCTGGATCTTGAACAGTAGACAGTCTGCATGGCCAATGTCACCACGACAAAAGTCTGTCACTTCAGTTGGTGAAAGGATTAAACAGAGGAAACCATACCGAGAGCTCAAGGGACAGATTGCACCTGAAGCTCTGTGCCTCCTTTGAGCAGATGGATACCTCAGCCACAGGCACCTCTTCTGCTAGTATAAACTACTGCCTGCTTTCCTGACAAAAGTGAAGTGGGAAGTGAAGGGGGGAGACATGCCTTTACCATCCTGATACTCAGCTGTGGTACCTTCTCCTTAGAACCATTAGATGCTGACCTATATTAAAGCAAAGCCACAGGCTTGTCTCTCTGACAGACATCGGGCAAGGTGCTTGATGATCTTCAGCTCTAGGATGTTTGTGCTTTCTGGGCCTCTTGTCAAGAGAATGGCAGAAGTCCAGGGAAAAGAGCTTGGTACCTAGACTTGTTTTTCTAGGATGACCATTACAGCAGTGGTGGTGGCTCTTAATTCACCTGAAATGCTTTGCATTCATAGGGCTCCTTCCCACTTTGAGGGCTTAAGAATTCAAGCTGTAAACTGATCCATCTATCACTACTCTTTCTGCTTTTCCCTCTGATGGTATCTAGCTGGTGACTAAGGCTTCAGTCCCTCCACATGTGATTATCTTCACATGATATGATACGATGTGATTTAGTCTCAAAGAAAGCAAGCATAGAGGTCCCAAATCCAAGGCAGAACAGTGTGGAGATAAAAATGATCTCTCTGATGCATGTGAGAAGAGCAGCATATGTATATGAGAAGAGCATCATTGATCTCTGACAAGACTCTGGGATATCT
Organism: Pogoniulus pusillus; assembly: GCF_015220805.1. NCBI lineage: Eukaryota > Metazoa > Chordata > Aves > Piciformes > Lybiidae > Pogoniulus > Pogoniulus pusillus. The sequence goes on along the minus strand of NC_087294.1, from coordinate 8,139,726 downwards.
TCTAATAATAGCAATTGCATATGTGGATGCTTCAAGCAGCCACTCCAGCACTAATCATCTGGCTACAAATGTAAAAGTGCCTCCATCTGAGAAACTGCCCTGTTACTCTTGGAAGACTGTTTTAGACTGTCTTTCAATGCTCTGTTTTTGCCTCAAAGCTCTTCTAATACTTCTTTTGGAAAAAGGCACTATCCTCAGCCAAACCCAGATCAGATTAAACCCATGGAACAACACTCTGGGAGACCTGAAAGTCCCCTCACCTCTAGAGTTCTATGTTGTGCTGTCTGCGGTTTTGTGTGTTGGACATTTATGATCACTGAAAGACCACAATTGCCTTTTGGAAGGGACTGAGTGGCTCCATTTCAAACTCAGTAGGGTTTCCCTGGGATATTCTCCCAAAAGTTGTGTGCAGCTGAAATTTGCATGAGAAAGTTTGAACAGTTTTAAAGGCTTTCCCTTCCCACTTGCTAAGCGGAGAGTTAGTGGCTTCCTGTTAAGGAAATATTTAGTCTGCTCTTAACATTGTTAGTCAAGTCTGGCATTCCCCTTCACAAAAAATTAAAAAGATACTGCTTAAAAGAAAGCACAGAATCACAGAAACAACCAGGTTGGAAAAGACCCTCGGCATCACCAAGTCCAGCCTATAACCCTACTCTACAAGATTCACCTTAAACCATATCCCTAAGCACCACACACAAATGAGCCTTAAACACACCCAGGGTGGGTGACTCTACCATCTCTCTGGGCAGCTCATTCCAGTGCCTGACCACTCTCTCTGTGAAAAACTTTTTCCTAATGTCCAATCTAAACCTACCCAGTCTCATTTTGAGGCCATTCCCCCTTGTTCTGTCTCCAATTACCTGTGAGAAGAGACCAGCAACAGCCTTTCCACAATGTCCCTTCAGGCAGTTGTAGACAGCAATGAGGTCTCCTCTCAGCCTCCTCTTTTTCAAACCAAACAGCCCCAGCTCCTTCAGTCACTCCTCATAAGATTTATTTTCCAGGCCCTTCACTATTTCATTGCCCTCCTCTGGACACATTCCAGCATCTCCACATCTCTCTTGTATTGCAGTGCCCAAAACCAAACACAGTACTCAAGGTGTGGCCTCACCAAAGCCAAGTACAAGGAGACAATCACCCTCCTACTCCTGCTGGCCACAGCATTTTTAGTACAAGCTAGGATGCCATTGGCCTTCTTGGCTGCCTAGGCACACTGCTGGCCCCTATTCAGCTGCCTGTCTACTACAAGTCCCAGATCCCTTTTTGCTAGGCAGCTTTCCAGCCACAGTACCCCAAGCCTGCAGCATTACTTGGGGTTGTTATGACCCAAGCAGTCAAACGCTGCTAAATTAGTCTATACCTTTAAAAATGTTAATGAGTGTGGGCACTCCTGCCATGTCTGGTGCACAAAGTGGGATGAGATAACTGACCACTGCATCCATTTCTAGGAATCCAGTGGCTTTTCTTTCCCACTGAGGCTTTTCATTCCCATGTGCACTATCTTTAGCACAGAATTTTACCCCAGAGCGGGACAGCAAGGATGAGCTTTTCCACTGAACACACAGCAGAGCACAGAAACACAACATACCAATTGCTTCAACTTATGATCTCTTGAAGTGACTGAGCCAGCAAGGAAGCAGATAAATCCCTTTTGGGGTGATATGATCATGTAACTAAGCCAAAAAATATGGGTTAGGTGTCAACAGCTGTCCCTAAGCAACAACTCATGTGCTGTCATCACTAACAGCTATGAAAAGAATCAGTGAGGTTAAGAGAAATTTAAGGTCTCCAGCAGCAGATTTGTTATTTGCAGAGGAAGTCACAAACACTTTTTCATGCCTATGTGCTGTGGAAACAAAGGGAAACAATAGGAAAGGATGAAAGTGCTTTAAGCTTCTTAGATTAGCATCTCCTACTTAACCCTTGTAATTCTGTAACCGTGCACCTGCTTGGAGAAAAGCACTGCTTCTTAAAGCCACAATGACAGCAACTTTGCAAGCTACCCTATACTGTCATGATGCTGCAGCATCAACTGGAGTTACTGAGCAACTTTTCAAACTACTTCAGCAGCCATGTAACAGCAGCAAATAATGGCACCAGCACAGCATCATACGTGTTCTCTGCCATCCCTGGAGCTGTTCAAGGCAGGATTGGACGTGGCACTTGGTGCCATGGTCTAGCCTTGGGCTCTGTGGTAAAGGGTTGGACTTGATGATCTGTGAGGTCTCTTGATTCATGACTGCTTGCTTGGGTTTGCCTTGGAGAGGCTGGAGATACTTTTATATTACCTTTTTACTTATCATTTCCATAGTGCAATTAAAGAAAGCTCCTGTCCTAGTTTAAAGGCACATTGTTAAATACTACAAATAGGGTTTCTTTACAAAAAAAAAAGGAGAGACAAGATGTTGCCCTTCTTGCTATAAATACAGAGTATGGAAAAGAGAAAACTCATGTCTAAAACCAAGAGAAGTCACTAGTGAAGACAGTCACCAGGAAAATTGTGTGTACTGAGTTTTAAAATGTTACTGGTATATGTCCCATGTGGTGTCAGACTCATTGCTCTGAATCTACAGACTGTAAAGACATTTAGAATAAACTTCACTCTGACCTTATTTTCAAGGTGGAAAAGAAAACAAAATTGTGGCTACATTTTTTGCTCAGAAATGAAATCATAGAATCATTAAGGTTGGAAAAGACCTTTAAAATCATCAAGTCCAACCATAACACAACTACCATGACCACTAAGATGTTTTTTGTACTTAAAGCAGTAACTAAAGTAAGGACCTATACTTAGCTTGGGGCTTTTGCTTTTTCTCCACTGACTTTTTGATAAATAGCAACATACATTGCAAAGAGTTTCTTTTTTCTGCTCCCAACTGGCCTCACAGATTCCTGTGACTCACAGGCAGTTTTAAACAACAAACCACCAAATGTGTGATCTCAGAAGTATCATTTACAGTTTCATTATCAACTGTTAGAGGAGGTTCCACATACTCTTGGTGCAATACAAAGGACTGCCTCTTTGCTTATGAAGGTATAGGTGAACTGCCTTTAATTCCAAAGTCAAACCCCTCATTCATGTCTCTAACTGAGCTGTTGTTACCATAAGGTCTTATGATTCCATTAAATTAGATCCATCCAGGCCCCAGATATTTTTGTAGAATCAAGATTCATTAAGATTTTTTACAATGTTAGGCCTGAATTTCTTGTCTGACATGAGAGAAGTGCTCCCAAATAATTATTCACTCCATACCTGCTCCTAGTTTTCTTAAATGGAAAGACAACCACTGGACCCCAAGGTAACCTGTAGAGGTGTTTGTTTGTAGAGTGTTTCTAAACCAAAGTGACTGGAACAAAAACTTGTTGGATCTACAGCAGAATGAGCAAAATACAAGGATCTGGGGTTTATTTCCAACTCTTCACTGCTCATTTCAGAATCTTGTTAAGAGAGTTCTGTTAATATCGTACTTGTGATACTTGCCTACTTTTCTGAAATCCTCACACTATGAATGACAACCTATTAATTAATATTAGTGCATTAATAACACTATTATTCACCAGAAAAGGGCAACAAGGGTGGTGAGGGCTTCACAAGGCTGTCCTTGTGAAGAGGGGCTTAGGGAGCTGGGGTTGCTCAGCCTAGAGAAGACGAGGCTCAGGGGAGACCTTTTGCTCTCTACAACTACCTGAAAGGAGGTTGTCACCAGGCACCCAGTGACAGAACAAGAGGACACAGTCTCAAACTGCATCATGGCAGGTTTAGGCTGGACATTAGGAAGACATTCTTCACAGAGAGAGCAGTTAGCCCATTGGAATGGGCAGTCTGGGGAGGTGGTGGAGTCACCATCCCTGAAGGTGTTTGGAAGGAGGCTGGATGAGGCACTTAGTGCCGTGGTTTAGTTAATTAGAAGTGTTAGGCGATAGGTTGGACTCTGACCCTGGAGGCCTTTTCCAACCTGGTTAATTCTGTGATTCCTTCATTTTGTGGCTCTGCACTGGACTCTTTCAAACAGTTCCCTGAGGTCCTTCTTGAACTGAGGGGCCCAGAACTGGACACAATATTCCACATGTAGCCTCACCAGAACAGAGCAGAGGTGAAGGAGAACCTCTCTTAACCTACTAACCACAGCCCTTCTGATACAGCCCAGAATGTCATTGGCCTTCTTGGCCATAAGAGCATATTGCTGGCTCATGATCATCTTTCTATCCACTAGGACCCCCAGGTCCTTTTCCCCTTCACTGCTCCTCAGCAGGTCAGGACAAAGTTGTTAGACACAAATACTCATCAGACATTTACAAACCAAAGACTCAAGTTAGGAAATCCCAGGATGTAAGTTATTTTTGCAGATCTATTTTAGTGGCTCTGTGCCCCAGGAGAGTCTTTTCATGGTCTCACAATAACTTTCCCACCTTATTGCCATCTCTTTGCATGCACAGGCTGCAAAACTAATCATTAAGTGAGCAGCTCTTTGGGCTTTTCTGTCCCCTGCTTTGCTCAGCACCCAGCTTCACACTTCGCCTGCTACTCAAAAATGGCTCCAAAAAGAAAATTACTCAGAGAATCTTGCCTCATCACTATGAATGTTTGCTAATCTTTGTTCTTAAGCCCTGCAATATGAGGGGGTGGTACAATCCATTTTTTACACATGAGGAACTGAAGCACAAAGTGATTAAGGTCAAAAGTTTCCATTACTTCTGTGTACTCCCTAGGACCTGATTTCTGGGTTTAATTCTTCACTTTCTGTCTCCAAAGCACGGTATGCATTACCTCAGCTACAGCTGTGAGAACTCAGCACTCCTTTTACGTCAGACCCAAAATCTCCACCCACACATGCATAATACAAGAGGCATTCAGTCAGTCATCACCTCTAACAAGGTAAGTTTCAAAAATTTGCCCTGCACCACAAAGAAATTTTGGTGGCAAATATGACAAAACACAATTTCCCTTCCCCATATGGCTGTGCTTGCTCTCAGTGCAATCCTTTCCTTCACCCTGCAGCTTCAGAACGAGACAGTGGACAAGGCAGAGGTCCTGGACACACCGGACCGTGCTCTTCGCTCTGCCTCACACCCCTGACTCCTCCAGGACTTAAGTACTGTGAAGGAGACAGGCATTCTCAGGCGTCACACTTACTGGCTTTGGAGTGATAGGAAGTGTGGGACAAAGGTGTAGAAAAGACAAAGCAGAAGGAGTTTGAGCACTCATCCATGCTCAAGCACAGACTGTGCAGCAGGGATGTTGGAAATTAATAATTGGTGTGCTAGTTTGAAGCTAGCTAGAATGTTTTGGTGAGATGAACTAGATTACAGGCTGGGAAAAGGAACAATGGTGATGTCTACTTCACTCATAGGCTTGCTGAGATGTATAAGAACAAGAACATAAATATAGATAACAGAGTCACTCTCTGGGCTTTATGGGGTGCACTTCTCTCTCTAACCTAACCTAACCTAACCTAACCTAACCTAACCTAACCTAACCTAACCTGCTGTCTGTGTAACTAATCCATCTGCTTCCTAACCTCCCTGGCTGACCCTCCAATCTTCCTCAGGCATAAGGGAGAGTCTTGGGTTAGGTAGAGGGGTGGAAGGTGGAAGGGTGGTTGAGAGCCCCTCCTGGGGACTCAGGTTTCTGGGAGGGGAGCTGTATTTCTGTATTACTTTTTACCTTGTATATTTCTGTCTATAACTGTATATACTGTAAATATCTGCTTGTATATTGTGCCAGCTGTAAATATAAGCTTCATTCAATTTCCAGAGCCCCTGAGTCTAGTCAGGGTGATTTTTCCAAAGTGTGTGGGGATGGGTAACACCCAAACCAGCACAATTGGTTATGAATTATGAATATTAATTTCTGTATTATATTCATTTTATTATTAACTCAAAAATTCAGGGAAATTCCCTGACATTCTTTGGATTTTGGGTTGAGAGGAAGTAGTTGCACAAAGGGTACTTATAAACACAGAATTAAACAGTTTAAACAACCAGACCTTGGAAAAATAGGAATGTGAAACCAGGAAAATTCTAACTATGCTTATGGAGCCTTAGCATTAAGTTTAGCATGTGTACTCACAACATGTTGATTCCTAAGGAAGAAATACAAATCATTCCAGGCAGAGGGAAGGAGAGAACTGAGTTGCTGATGCTAAGCTGCTACTGCAAGCTGCAAACACGTGGCTGCTGTGATTCTCAGTTAAAGGAGCTGTGAATGGGGTGCTGGCTCCGGTTCAGGGTCAGAAAGGCAGTTTCCAAATCACCCCCCCGCTAAACACATCATTTTGAAAATGAAACTGGCCAATAGGCACTAGCATCATTGTTCTGGCCAAGGAGTTCTAAGCTTCGTGCCTCGTGTGAGCATGCAGGCATGCTGAGGGGCAGCACAAGACACCTGACTTGGTGATGCTAAACCCCTAGCCCTCAAGGCTTTGCTGGGGCCAAACCCTCCATTGGCTCATCCACTCAACTCCTGGACCCACAACAGGAGGAGGAGAACAAGGGTTAATCTGGCCTGGCAGGATTTATGCCCTACCAAGACAAGGGCACGCATGTGTTTGCCCACTGCCTCACATTTTCTCCTCATTCCTCACTCTTCTCTGTACAGGTTCCACTTGTTTCTTTCTTATCTCTCTGATTTTTCTCTCTTCATCTTTCAATCTCCATTTCTCAAGCTTCAGCACTCAGGTCCCATCTCCTTGCTTTTCCAAGTTGCAGTCCTCTTTTCTAGCCCTTCTGGATAGGTTTTCGTCTCTTCAAAATTCACAATATTGGCCATTTTGTTAATAGCCTTCACCTTGCCTATTTTCTAACTCTTCATTATAGTCTTTTCCCTGAGCTCCTCCTGTCACTGTCCCACTCAGTTCTTTCCTTTACTTGATTTTTTTCCCATTAATTCTTTTTCTCATCCCATGTTTTAGCTTTTTCCATCACTGATTCTCCAGTCCAAATTAGCTTCTATTCTAGTACTGTTGATGAACTGATTGACTGACCAAATTTCATTCCTTATACAGCTTCTCAGATTCCTGTTTCCCATCTCCCACAGAAACCCTTCTCAGAGTCTCCTCAGCTCTGAAATTCAGCCTTCTTCAACTTTAGTCACCAGTAGCCATCACTAAGCCTCAGCTGCCACTCACAAGTCACAGATAGTCCCCTCCTCTACAATGCTTGCTGGTAAGACAAAGGTGTCTAAAAGCTCCATGGAAACATGAGGAAGAAATATTTCACTGTGAGTAGACAGAACACTGGGACAGCTCAGGAGGGCTGTGCTGTCTTCCTCTCTGGAGATATTCAAGACCTGCCTAGATGCATTCCTGTGTGATCTGGTCCAGGTGATCCTGCTCTGGCAGGGGGGCTGGACTGGATGATCTTTTCAGGTCCCTTCCAGCCCCTGACATTCTGCAATCCTGTGAAGTCAGGCTTTCGCTCTTTCTCACCTTTGTCACCAAATTCTCTAATTCTCTGTGGAGACCAGTATCAAACACTTCATGCAAAAAAATATGTGCTTTGACAAACGTGACAAAAACAGGAAATTGAGTTTTTTACACCAGAAATGATGAGCACATAGTAAGCTGGGTTTGCCTGATTAAGCTTATAATTAAGACACAAGACTGAAACATGTGCTCTAAGTTCATTGCTGAGATGCTGCATCGACCTTAAATAGTAACAGTGATGGCTTAGCATTAAGTTTTGAACCAAGGCAAGAAGTGGGTAAATGTGCATAGGTGCCTCTAATCTGAAAAAAAAAAATCTCATCCAATGGAAATTTACCTTTGATGAGCAGATATTAAATTAACTATGGACTACAACAGTTCAGCAGAAGCAGATGAACTACTGCAGAGCTTCCTTAGAATCATGCAGGACCTCATTAGAAGGAACCACCCTGTCTGTTTGCTTAGGATAGCTCCAGCATCAGGAAGTTTCATCAGAGTCTGCAGGTTTGCACACTGAACTCTGAAGTAACAGTGGTGTTCTACTTTAACCTGTTGCAAGTTCTTCCTATGCTGGTGCCACCTGTCCTACATACAAAGGAACTCATCTCTCTGCAGGACATGAGGTCAGATATAATCCTGTTTTCATTAATGCCTGCTTCTATCTAGCCCATACTCAAGACTAAACTATAGCAGTTGTTCCAGCACCCAGTGACTCTTTCCCAGCCAAGATCAGGAAACAGAGAGAGATCCATGGGTTGCAATGAAAATTTATTTAGTGGAACACAAAATTAATATTAATACTCATGCCAATATAAAGTATACAAAGTTATACTCAGCCCAGTGAATGTCACAGTATGCAGAAAAATCAACCCTCAGGAGCACAACTATGAGTGACCCCTTCCAGGAAAAAGAAGAAACAGAAGGAGAAGGAAGCAGAGGAGAAATACAAGCAGGAGAAATCCTTATGTCTACCAAGCTTCCTTCTTTATAATGAGCATGACATTTATGGTATGGGATGCACCTGTGAACCAGTCTGGGCCAGATGTCCAGACAGATCAGAGATGAACAGATTTCTATGGATGGAGACAGTTGCTTGGGGTGCTCCAGACAGATCAGAGATGAACAAATTTCTATGGATAGAAACAGTTGCTTAGGATGCTCCAGACAGACCAGAGATGAACAAATTTCTGTGGATGGAAACAGTTGCTTAGGGTGCTCCAGGTAAATCAGAGATGAACAGATTTCTATAGCATCTCCTAGATATGATACACTACTTTTTTTCTCTGCTATTCCCAAATTGGACTCTTCACTGCCTTTCCCCTGAATTAGCGAATGGTAATTTATAGTAAGCAGCTTGTGTGCTGTCTTCTCCAGCTGCAAAAATTACAGAAGTGGGGACAGGTGACATGAGAACACATTCCCCACATGTATGTGGCAGAAATCTTACCAATCTCTCTCTCTGTGAAGATAGGGATAAATGATTATGTTAATGTTACCAACGAGTGCTGCTATTGCAAAGATGAGGAGTTCCTTCTGCCTGAAATTGATATGAATCAGAAGAAAATAATACCCGGTCAATTTTGAGCACAAGCCCTATGAGGAGAGGCTGAGGGAGCTGGGATTGTTTAGCCTGGAGAAGAGGAGGCTCAGGGGTGACCTTATTGCTGTCTACAACTACCTGAGGGGTGATTGTGGCCAGGAGGAGGTTGCTCTCTTCTCTCAGGTGGCCAGCGCCAGAACGAGAGGACACAGCCTCAGGCTGTGCCAGGGGAGATTTAGGCTGGAGGTGAGGAGAAAGTTCTTCACTGAGAGAGTCATTGGACACTGGAATGGGCTACCCGGGGAGGTGGTGGAGTCGCCATCCCTGGAGCACTTCAAGGCAAGGTTGGACGTGGCACTTGGTGCCATGGTCTGGCCTTGAGCTCTGTGGTAAAGGGTTGGACTTGATGATCTGTGAGGTCTCTTCCAACCCTGATGATACTGTGATACTGTTTGAGCTCAAACACACCATCACAGTGACACCACATGCACTGACTAAACCCATTTTACAACTCAAAATCACCATTTCCCTGATGGGAGCTGATTGATAGTTTTTAGGAAACAGTCTGTAGACTCTATCATTAAATTCAACAAATGCTAGTGAACTCCCACACATCAGCAAACAGCCTTCTTTGGAGGAATTTTTCTTGGGGAAATTCTGGCATTGCTAATAGAGGGCAAATAGATATATTTTTTTTTCTCCACTTGGAAAGCTATCTTGAATTTCTGGCCACTCACGTAAGCCTCTGCTGTTATTCCCCACGCACAGAATTCGCTATGCTTTTGAAAGTCCAGGAATGAATTAACTTCCTCATTGTCACTGCAAATGGCTGTGAGCTTCGAACAGATCCAAAGCGCAGTTAACCTCTCAACATTCAAGAGATACTGAAACCTGTTGAATACTTAACGCTTTTGAGGTAAAGCCCCAGCGAAACCATTTGGCTGACTGTGTGCCAAATGAGATGAAATCCCACACCTACACTTGTTATCCCAGAAGAGGGTTTACAGTAAGTACTGGGGGGGGAACAGGTCCCTTATACAATTCAATTTCCTTTGATGAAATCAAAACAGTTTCTTCCTGAAAGAGATGGTGCATCTCTGGGCCCTTCAATTCAAGAAGGATGTTGAGGTGCTGGAACATGTCCAGAGAAGGGCAACAAAGCTGGTGAGGGGCCTGGAACACAAATCCTATGAGGAGAGGCTGAGGGAGCTGGGGCTGTTTAGCCTGGAGAAGAGGAGGCTCAGGGGTGATCTTATTACTGTCTACAACTACCTGAAGGGACATTGTAGCCAGGTGGGGGGTGGCCTCTTCTCCCAGGTAACCAGCAATAGAACAAGGGGACACAGTCTCAAGTTGTGCCAGGGTAGGTCTAGGCTGGATGTTAGGAGGAAGTTCTTCACAGAGAGAGTGATTGGCATTGGAATGAGCTGCCCAGGGAGGTGGTGGAGGCACCGTCCCTGGAGGTCTTCAAGAAAAGCCTGGATGAGGCACTTAGTGCCATGGTCTGGTTGATTGGACAGGGCTGGGTGCTAGGTTGGACTGGATGATCTTGGAGGTCTCTTCCAACCTGGTTGATTCTATGATTCTATTCTATGATCTCTAGCAGCAGTTACGGGGCTGGCACAGAAACTACAGATGAAACTCAGTGGCTCATGTTATCAAGGAGGTCAGACTATGTGACTACAGACATAAAAAATGGTCGGAAGCATTCAGGATGAACGGCAGAAACTGTTATTTCTTGGTTATCACTCCACACTTTGATGAATTGGTGGGAATTACTGTCCTAGGATTGAGCCACGAGCTGCCTCCCAACACAAGGACAGCAAACTGTTAGAGTGAGTCCAGAGGAGAGTCATGAAGATGCTCAGAGGGCTGGAGCAGCTCTGCTATGAGGACAGACTACAAGAGTTGGGGCTCTTCAGCCTGGAGAAGAGAAGGCTTTGAGGAGACCTTGTAGTGGCCTTCCAGTATCTGAAGGAAGGCTGGGGAGGGACTATTGACAAGGTCTTGTAATGACAGGATGAGGAGTGATGGGTTTAAAGTGGCAGAGGGGAGATCCAAACTAGATGTCAGGAAGTTCTTTGCAGTGAGGGTGGTGAGACACTGGCACAGGTTGCCCAGGGAGGTTGTGGCTGCTCCCTCCCTGGAGGTGTTCAAGGCCAGGTTGGATGAGGCCTTGAGCAACCTGCTCTGGTGGGAGGTGTCCCTGGCTGTGGTGGGGGGCTGGAACTGGATGATCCTTGAGGTCCCTTCCAACCTAAACCATTTGATGACTCTAGAAGACATTTTACCCCTTCCCACGGAGCGAAATACAAATGCTCCACACTGGATGGGAAGGCTAAGTGGAAACACTATTTGCAGATCCACACACAAGGTGTTCAGGCAAAAGGAACACATTCACAAACTAGGCCTAGCTCTTCATCCAGGCCCACCGGGCCAAAACCTCCCACAGCCTTCCAAAGACCTCCACCCCACTCAGCCGCAGCAGGCCCAAGAGCAGGCCAAACTGCCCCTGCCTCCCCTCAGCCTAGACCCAGGCCTACCACAAGCTTCAGCATGACCTGTGGTGTAGCTGGAAATTCACTGCCAGCCTAGGCCAGGAGAAAAACCTCTTCCCCACAAAGAGACATAACAGCACATGTGTGTCCTGAGTGGAGAGAAGAGAAAGAGAGCCAAAACTGGCTGTGCATCCCCTGAAATCGGGAAACATAGGATCAGCCCTATGAGGAGAGGCTGAGGGAGCTGGGGGTGTGCAGCCTGCAGAAGAGGAGGCTCAGGGGAGACCTCATTGCTGTCTACAACTACCTGAGGGGTGGTTGTGGCCAGGAGGAGGTTGCTCTCTTCTCTCAGGTGGCCAGCACCAGAACAAGAGGACACAGCCTCAGGCTGCACCAGGGGAGATTTAGGCTGGAGGTGAGGAGAAAGTTCTTCCCTGAGAGAGTCATTGGGCACTGGAATGGGCTGCCCGGGGAGGTGGTGGAGTCGCTGTCCCTGGAGCTGTTGAAGGCAGGACTGGACGTGGCACTTGGTGCCATGGTCTGGCCTTGAGCTCTGTGGTAAAGGGTTGGACTTGATGATCTGTGGGGTCTCTTCCAACCCTGATGATACTGTGATACTGTGATACCAGAATGCTAAGCCACAGCCCCAAATCCCACAGGAAAACTGAGGCAAAATGTGGGCTGGAAAAGTATCAGGAACAACCCAGCTGATTTCTATGCTCTTTCCTAGGTATCTTCTCAACTAATGTGAGAAACAGGGCACTGAGCTCTGTGGGGCCTTGGTTTGGCTTGCTGCTGTTCTTACCTTTTGTTTTTTCAATTTAGCCACAAGCCCTGTCTAAGCCTGCTTCAAACTCCACTGAAAGCACTTTACTCTCCCAGGCAAAAATAACGTTGGTCTGCTTATTTCTTGTTGAAGGCTTAATGGAATTCTCTTTGTATTTTGTATTACAGATACTCAGTGATGCTGGGCTGTGCTGCCACCTCAAATGTAGCCATACACAGCAATATGTATCTGCACTTCTTAGGGACCCTGAGGCTCAAGCTAGTATGCACATACACATTAGAAGAATGCAGAACAGATAACAATCAGGTTACAAAGATTTTATCACTGTCACTGCAATCTTTTCACACGTTTCACAGACTCTCTGCTAGTTTGAGCCTAGCTGGGATATTTTGGTGAGAAGAATTAGATTTTAGGTTGTGAAAAGGAAACAATGGTGATGTCTACTTCACTGAGATGTATAAGAGCAAGAACACAACCATATATAAGGCAGTTGTTTGCTCTCCGTCTTTGGGGCTGCACTTTTCTCTCTCTAACCTGCTGTCTGTGTGACTAATCCATCTGCTTCCTAACCTCCCTGGCCAACCCTCCAAACTCACCTTGAACATAAGGCAAAGCCTGGGGTAAGGAAGAGGAGTGGGAGGAATGGGGAAGGGTGGTTCAGAGCCCCTCCTGGGGACTCTGCTTTCTGGGAGGGCTGTTGTGTTTCTGTATTACTTTTTAACTTGTCTATTTCTGCACATATCTGTAAATATCTGGTTGTGTATTGTGCTAAGCTTCATTCAATTTTCCAGGGCAGCTGAGTCTAGTCTGGGAGATTTTCTTAAGTGTGGGGGGGCAGGTAACACCCAAACCATCACAGACTCTCATAAAACAGTGCCAGAAAAACACTCAGAGATTTCAGCTTGCCTGCTACCTCCACAGCAGGAGGTGAGTATGGTTAAGGCCATACTTCACCCTATTCTAAACAATATAACTTGTGACTAAAAATATCCAATGTTTATCTCTACAGGTCGTTTATGGTAACACTTCACCAGCCTTAATGGAGAATATTGTCCTTAATGTTTAATCTTCAATGCAACAAAAGAGGATAAGGCATGATTTGAACTTTCTTTAGAACCACTGCCTTTCCAGCCCTTCTGAAATTTCTATCACAGATCTTTAAAAGAAGAAAATTAGAGGAAGGGAAAAAAAGGAAAAGAAAATAAGATAAACAGCAGAGAAAAAAAGCAGGGGAAGCCTTGGCCTCGTGGCATAAATAAAAACCCTTGCTCCCAACACAGTCCCTTGCCTCAATAGCCTGGTAATAGTCTCCTTGGGAATGTGGAGTTTCTCTTACTGTATTCAGATGAGTATAATAGAAAATTCACAAACCCAGTCTAGCTCTTGCTATCTAAATGGCAGAGATGAGTGTGGGTATGCTAATTTTTTTTAACCACCACTAATTGTTTCAGTAGTATGCATCAGTTTTCAGAAGTAATTATCAGGTTTCTGTTTGATGGAAGCTTAAGGGAATTTCCTCCCTCTTTCTTCTCTACCATTGACAAGCTCTTATCACTTCTCCACCAGGAAAAGCAACAACAAAAGGGCTCCTGGAAGACAGAAGTACTGAACTCAAGCATGACCTCAAGAACTGCTATTGCAATAGAAGGGATTTCCCTTTCATGATCCTCTTCCTCCCTTCTAGATGAATCATCTCTCTTACAGAATTATCTGATATTAAAAGGTGTGGCAAATGATTGAGCTATTAAAGTCTGAATGTTACTATCCATAAATATTACCATGGTCATCATCTTACAAGAGAATGTTATGAGTGCTTTTCTGACAATGAGCCTTTCCTAATACAATATCTGAAATACTTGGTGACTGTATTCAGAGCACTCTGAGGTCTTTGTTTAACTTACTGGATAGAAGCTCCTCTTTCCTGAACACTAAAAAGAAGTGAAATAATTACAATCATTTAGAGCTACAGAGCTGAATAAGGCTTTGAGAGATTTATTCCCCCCTTCTGAAATGCAATAAATAATTGTTATTGATTAATGTGCATGAAACTGATTGCTTAAACACCCTCCAAAGATGGATATTGTGCAGCTTCCCTAGACAGCCTGCTTCAGGGTTATACAAACTTTACCATTTAAATGGGTGGGGGTTTTACACCTATGTCTAATCACAATCTAGGGAGCTGCAATTAAAGTTATTTTTATCCTGCCCTCAATGGCAAGGAGAAATTCCTCCTTCCCTTGAGAGATATAGATATGTATATATATATAAAAATGTGTGTGTGTCTACCTACACACTTCAAACCAGAATTTTCTTCTTGCTCTTATATGTATGCACATATGTTTATATTCTGTCAAAGATAAACATTACATCATAAATAGTGGGATAAACTGCAGGGTATAATTGCAAGAAATAGGAGTAGATCAGAAAGAGGAATGTATATTAATGAATTCTGTAATTATTGATGCTGTTGAGGTTTTTAATGTATTCCTATATTGTCTAAGAGATCCGGTTGACAAGCCAGAACTTCATTTTGTGCTGTGCAAACTCAGATCAAATGAATTCCTGCCATCCTGCTCAGACCTGCATGATTAATATCATCCTTAGCCATGTGCAATTGACTTTCAGTTTATCAAGGTGTAAATAGTAGTTATAAATATTCAGATATGCTAACTGTTTAGAAAAACAAAAATAAGCTGTTGCCTTTTTGAGTTTTCCTAGAACTCAGTATCTCCCACATAGGCTCACAGCTCAGAACTGTGGAACTAAACCTCCTTACTCACACTTATTTTCATAGAATCAACCAGATTGGAAGAGACCTCCAAGATTGTCCACTCCAACTTAGCACCCAGCCCTATCCAATCAACTAGACCATGGCATTAAGTGCCTCAGCCAGGCTTTGCTTGAACACCTCCAGGGACGGCAACTCCATCACCTCCCTGGGCAGCCCATTCCAATGCCAATCACTCTCTCTGCCAACAACTTCCTCCCAACATCCAGCCTATACCTCCCCTGGCACAGCTTGAGTCTGGTGTCCCCTTGTTCTACTGATGGTTGCCTGGCAGAAGAGACCACTCCCCACCTGGCTACAACCTCCCTTTAGGCAGTTGTGGACAGCAATGAGGTCCCCCCTGAGCCTCCTCTTCTGCAGGCTGCACACCCCCAGCTCCCTCAGCCTCTCCTCACAGGCCTTGTGTTCCAGGCCTCTCATCAGTTTTGATGCCCTTCTCTGGACATGTTCCAATATCTCAACATCTCTCTTGAACTGAGTCCAGAACTGTACACAGCACTCAAGGTGTGGCCTGACCAGTGCTGAGTACAGGGGAAGAATAACCTCCCTTGGCCTACTGGCCACACTGAAGGGGCTAGAACCACTTGCTGCAGTTTCATGTACAAAGCAGGATGTAAATCAATGTTTTTTTTTCCCTACTTCCTACCATAGCTCCTCATTCCCACTGCATGGCGAAACTCTCCATCACTTCAGGTGCTCTCTGTAAAACTCTGAGTGGCTGAACTTCACATTACCTGAGAGAAATGCTTTGAGAAAAACAAATATGCATATATATGTCTGTGTAGCTCATTTCTAACCAGAACAAGTTAAACACTGCTCCAGCCCACATGACAGGATAAGGAAAAATGTCCAGGAGAAGGGAATGGCAAGATGCTGAAGGAAATGGACTGCACCACAAATGCTGTCCTAGATATGCAAGTAATCATCCAGGCCCAGTTCCCTCAGGGATTCAGACTCTGGCATCTCAATCCTCCCTCAGGCTATCAGTCCTTAAGTGGGGACCCTTCCTACACAACTGCTACTTTCCAGGGCAAGACAGAGACTAGAGAAAAAAACCTGCAAGAAATAAAACTAGGAAAAACACAAACCAAGCCCACTCCTGCCCACCCTCCTCCCCCCCCAAAAAAAAACAACCAAAAAAATAACAACAACAACAAAAGCTCAGTCACATCCCTCTCTTCTTTTTGAAGAAAGGCAGAGAAATGATGGCAGGCTGAGACAGACACAGATCTGTAAAGCCTGGGATAGAGCACACTGCCACATAACTATAGCATATGGCACTAGCACATGAGCTGAACCAGCTGCTGCCAATACTGAAAGTGAGCTTAAGGGTGAACTCTTCCCAAATTCATCTGTTCTCCACAGGAGTTAAGATTTAAGACCTGATTTCAGCAACCACAGCTTCTCATTGAGTAGTGGGATCTGTGTGTGCTCTGGAATAGGCAAGAGCTCAGTACTGGTGTGTGAGGATAAATCAATTTAAGACTCCAAGAAACCTTGTTGCACTGGTTTTTATTTTCTGGGTGCCTTCATCTTGCAAAACTGGTGAACCAGAAGTGCCCTCTTCCCACCATGAATCCCATCCATAAGTCCCAGAGGAGAGGGACGAGACTGGTGAAGGGGCTGCAGGGAAAGTCCTATGAGGAGAGACTGAGGGAGCTGGGGTTGTTTAGCCTGGAGAAAAGGAGACACAAGGGGGGACTTTATCACACTCTACAACTACCAGAAGGGAAGTTGCAGTCAGGTGAGGATCAGACTCTTCTCCCAGGCAACTTCTGACAAGACAAGAGGACATGGCCTGAAGCTGTGCCAGGGGAGGTTTAGGTTGGATGTTAGGAAGCAGCTTCTCACAGAAGGGGTAATTAGACTCTGGAATGGACTGCCCAGGGAGGTGGTGGAATCACTGTCCCCGGAGGTGCTCAAGGAAAGGTTGAATGTGGCACTTAGTGGCATGGTCTAGTCACATGGTGGTGTTAGCTCATAGGCTGGACTTGATGACCTCAGAGGTCTATTCCAGCCTCCGTAATTCTGTAATTCTGTGATCAAAAAATCAACCACGTTGGAAGAGACCTCCAAGAGCATCCAGTCCAACCTAGCACCCAGCCCTTTCCAATCAACTAGACCATGGCACTAAGTGCCTCAGCCAGGCTTTGCTTCATCACATCCAGGGATGGCAACTGGATTCCAATGCCAATCACTCTCTCTGCCAACAACTTCATCCTAACATCCAGCCTAGACCTCCCCTGGCACAACTTGAGACTGTGTCCCCTTGTTCTGTTGCTGGTTGCCTGACAGAAGAGACTGATCCTCACCTGGCTACAACCTCCCCTCAGGTAGTTGTAGACAGCAATGAGGTCACCCCTGAGCCTTCTCTTCTCCAGGCTAAACAACCCCAGCTCCCTCAGCCTCTCATAAATATTGTGTTTCATTCAGTGGACTTTTCCACTGCACAGACTTTAGGACATGGTTTAAAGATGTGAAATAATTTATTGCAATCATTAAAGGATTCATACAAACTTCTAGGCATTGCTGGGAGTTTACAAATCCATTCAGGCACTAGGATCTCCCAGGCTTGGCAACTTCAGTCCAAAATCCTGCATTTTTGGCTAAGACAACCTTACCTTGAGCAGGACACATGAATGTTTCCTGCTTAAATTCCCAGCATATGGAGTTATTGACTAACCTCTAATTAAAAAACTGATGCACTTGTAGCTGCTTAGCACACGACAGCAAACGTGAGGCTGATGTAAGCTAAATGAAAAAAAAAAGAATAAAATACCCTAAACAAAAAATCCCCAAACGAAAACACAAAACCAGGAACACTCCACAGTTTGCTCGGGTTTCAAAACAGTCTGGAAAAGCAATAGCTTCAAACATGCCAAACTTCCTTTCCATCCCGTCGAGATGTTAGCTGCAGGGGTTTGGGCACTCGCACCTTGAGACCTCTGCATGGGTAAGGAGTCCAGCAGCTTTCTTGTCACATCTGCCCCTGAAGACGAGGACAAGTCGATGGCTCCAGGGGAACTCGGCACCTCTTGCTGCGGCTGGCTCTTAGAGAGTACAACAAGGGTATAGCCAGGGTGCTGCCCGAGCGCTGGGCACGGCAGCGCCTCGCTCCCCAGCGCATCTCCCCGCAACTGGAGGGTGGCACCAGGTCGATGACCTGCTCCGGGACACAGGGCCTGTCCTACCCCGAGCACCGGGACAGCCCGGCAGCGGAACGAGGCCGACGGGACGGAATGGGCAACCCCCTGGGAGGGGGAGAAGTAGAATAAGGAAGGAAAAAGTGACAAGCTGGCTCCCGAGAAGCCCGGCCGTGAGACACGGCGGGCGGAGAGACGGCAGCGGGGCTGCCCAGCCCGGCCGGGCGTGCGGCGGCGCCCCCTGGCGGCCGCGGGCCGTGCGGGAGGCGGCGGTGGCGGTTGTCACATGTCGGAAAGTCCCCGGCTCTGCCGGTGGAAATCCCCGGTGGGGTTTTTTTTGTTGTGTGTTTTTTTTTCTTTCTTTCTTTTTTTTTTCAGCCCGGGCGTTGAAACAGAAAGGGAAAAAAAACAAGAGGCTCAGCTCACCCCTTCATTCCGCAGCGGCGGCGGCGGCGGCGGCAGCAGCTCCGGCGGGGAGGGGGCGGCGGAGAGAAGGGAGCCCCGGCTTAGTGGGGTTTGATGGCTCCCGAGTTCGTCTGCGTCTCACCGCCACAGCCCCGCTGCTGAGCGGGAGTTGCCGGCAGGATCGACCGGAGGAGGAGCTCACCGGCGGAGAGGTGAGCGCCGCTGCGGGCACAGGGAAGGGAGGCGGGCAACGCAGGGCACGGCGGGACGGCCGACCCCCAAATCGGCTTCGTCTCCTCCATCCCGCTTGCAGGAGGGCGCCTCGCCACCAGGAGGCTTTGGCCGCCGCGCCTGGTGGCGTTCGGCCGGCGGCGATCAGCGACCGACCCGAGGGGCGGTGCGTTGTTCACGGAGGGCGCCTGTGGCCGGGCGCTGGAACTGTGCCCTCTGCTGAGCGGCGCCGGCCCGGGTTCGGCGGGCCCCTGGCCCCGCGGGGGCTCGGCAGGCCCCCAGCAGCACGGATCTCTGCTAAGCCAAGCTGCTGGCACACTGCTGTGCTTGCTGTTGGCGCTTGGCGGTGCTGGGAAAGTTTTCATCGTGGTCTTCTGTAAAGCTGGCAGGTGGTGGCAGCGGCTGTCGCTTCCATCTCGCTTCCACCTCGCTTACTCTTGTTGCCAACTGACCAGTAAGTTAGGGAACTAAGCCGTGTAACCACTGTTAATAGGATATAAACCACCCTCGATCTTCATCTTCTTCCTTGGAGATGAGTGGTAATACGCTTAGTTCTGTACCAAGCAGTCAGATAAAGACCTAGGCGCAGCAATCTGCAGGCTCTGAAGGTCTATTAAGCATCTTTATTATAACATTGCCTTGACATTTTTCTGGAAGAGTTTATAATCGCTGATTTTCAGATCGACGACAGAAAATTAGAATAACTTTATAGAGCCACTAGCAGATCTCAGAATGGTATTCATCTTTCCCAAGTCCAGCATCCTACATATTTGGTGTTCAGAAAGGATGCTGTCATAGACAGCTATTTAATCATTGTTTATGTTCTGAGAATTCACAGTCATTGCATGTAAAAAGGTTAGTGCAGCACACAAAAAGCACAGTACAGGGTAAACTAAGTTGTAGCTCAGCTTTCTGTTCTTTAAGTCTCTAGCTCAGGTGGCTATTGAGTTCTGTTTGTTTCATCACATTGTTTTTGGAAATAAGGCTTGCTCAGCTTTTGCCCTGATTAACTTTTAATGACCATAATTAGCTTAGTAATTTCCATATATGGAGGGGAAAGTATTATATTGGATAACCTATTTGCAGTGACTACTTCTCTATAAACTCTGTACTTTTTGTTACTTAAAACTGGAAATAACCATTTCAAGGGTCAATGTTGGTAGTGTGTAATCATGTGTTTAACCTTCATTGATGTGAAAAAATCCCATTGACTCAACTCATTCCTTACACAAGTAAGGAATTCATTATTTTTGGTCATCTCAGAGTGAAGTATAACTGTGGTTATTAAACAGATTAGTAAGAGGTTCTTAAGTCATCCGTACGTTAAATATAGGTTTACATAAATAGCATGTCTGAAATTATATTGGTAGGGGAATGGATGGGAAAATGTCTTGTTTCCATGTTAAGGTTGTATGTTGATGGGAGAATGGTAAGAATATGGCATCTTTACTAGCTGAAGGAAAGCTTTTCTACATGTGGCAGCCCTGAGCCCTGTCCCTAGTGCTCTTACAGGAGCAGAGGAAACACTGTGGTCGTGACATTGCTCTGGCTGAGCACAGAGGACTTTGCAGCAGCTCATGTTTCACCTGTCTCTGTTTAGGGCTTGACAGGATGTCCACTGAAGCATTCCATCAGTTGATTCTCGGAGATACTATTGAGGGCAGCTTTTGGTAGCTGGAGTTTGAGATCCTCTCTTAGCCATGGCAGAGTCATTTCCAGAGGTCTGAGTGGTTGGAGGTGGATGCCAATACAGTTCCTGGTGAAGTGAGTAGTGCAGTTGGCTCCTGGCAGGAAAAAGGCTTGTTGAAGTCCTTTTGTGCAAGAGGAGTCTTCTAGGATGCAAGACCTGGGAATGCCTTGCTGGTCAGTCTCTAACACTGTAGTCCTTCTTCCTCCATCTGGCCCTTTAGACTCCCATCTCCATAAGAAAATTTACAAAGAGTTGCATAAACCATTTTTCAGTTGCTTCTTGTCTCCTTGCACTTGGCAAGGCATATATCCATATATATTGATATATACTTGTGGCTTGATATTTGTCCCCAGATTCATGGTCAGAGTGGTTGTCTGTTCTGATGTGACCAGCTGTGTTTTAAGTGTTAGGCATCCAGATCTGTATTTGTCTTAGTAGAAATTTTGCTTTGTTTTTAAACCAAGCAGTCATGTACATGGACAGCATAGAGAGCCTCTCTGTGTGAAAACAGGTTGTTGGTGATGTTACTGTAGAGCATGGGAGCTTTGAGGGATGTGGCTACATTTGGCTCTAGCTAACCACAAAATTAGCTTGCTATGAATAAGTATTTCAGGGAGTGTAGACAGTTTGAGATGATGGGGTTTTGTTTTTGTTCTCCCTGCTGTAGCCTGTGAGGCCAGTTACTGCAGAGAAGGATGAGGGACAGCAAAAATTACATGTCCCACTGTGGAAAAATATTGGGGTTTTTGAGCCAAGTGGAAACACTTCTTCATCTGTGTTGACTTACCGCTGAGTAATAGCAGCACTGCAGCCTGCACCCTTACACACAGCACGGGCACCTCTGTCTAGTAGCTCTGCTGCTCACAATATGTAAGGAGCCTCAAGAAAAATAACTTAAGTTTGTCCTTGAGTACTTGCTCTGCAACACATTCCTCATTTGCCATCTTTGGTCACAGTAAGTATGGGACAGATACTAGCACAGCATGTGATTCTTTGGGATCTTTTTGTACTCTGCCAGGCATCACTTCTCAGAATGTACAGGCTGAGGAAATCTGAAATGGTCATTATCTGCTTTTTTTGGCATATCATCAAAACGAGAGCTTGAAACGTGCTGGAAGTTCAGCAAGTTCATATGGGATTACTCTGTGCAATTATCACTTAGTCAGTTTTCCAGGATAATTTTCCCTTCCCTTGATCTTGCCTTCTTTTATCCTTACTTTGATTTAAATGCCTTTTTTTTTTCCTTTTGAATGGTGATGTAATTTCCTTAGTTATGAATGAGTTCTCTTTAATATCACTGTAAGTGATTGCAGCATATATTTGGAATAATATGATCGGTGCCTGGATCTGAGTAATGAAGAAAAGCTGGTGGGTATCAGCTTTGAAAACCATCCTCTGTATGTAAGGCTCAGTGGACTGCATCCACCTTGTGCTCATTTCAGACAAAAGTGCAGCCAGAATCCCAACCCTGAAAGTGCCTTCACAACCTCTGCAAAAGTGATAGCAGTACGATGCAGGGATGCTAGCATGCTAACAAAGGGGTCCTTCTTCATTTCAGATGTCTGATATCGGTACGATGCAGGGATGCTAGCATGCTAACAAAGGGGTCCTTCTTCATTTCAGATGTCTTCTCGAAACATGGCTGGCCAACACATCCTTCCTCAAGCTTTGTATCAGAGCAATATGCTGAAAGCCATGAAGATTAGAGAGAGGACTCCTGAAGATCTGGTCAGACCGCCCAGTGGAATAATCCACCACTTCAGGACTATGCACAGATACACTATAGAAATGTTCAGAATGTGCCAGTTTTGCCCTCAGTTTCGAGAAACACTTCAGAAGGCCCTGACTGACCAAGCCACCCAGACATCACTGGAGCACCAGAGGAAGCTCAACTGGTGCATGGAAGTACGGAAACTGGTCCCTTTGAAGACCAATGGTAAGTTATGGCAAACTTTTGCACTCGTGTTACGATGGGTAATGCAAATGTAGCACCTCTATTAATAGCATCTGAGTTCATGTTACTGAAACAGAAGCACATGGCTTAAAAAAGAAGTGGTGCCTTTTAATCTTAGGTTTGTAAACTAATATCCTTTCCACTTGATGTACTCTCCTGAGGCTGTAGCGGACCCCTGCCTGTATCACAGTGTGATGAATAACCTGAAAATTTCAGAGATCTTTTCATAGCATCAGTAACCTGTGGCATGTCAGGGTAAAATACCAGGCAGGAAACTTGACTTGCATCCCATTACTCTTCTGTGAATCCAGCTCTGCTACATGTCAGCTTCCTCGGTGGAAGTGCCGAGCGGGCATTAATGCCAGGCAAGAGGAGACTTCAGATGCTCTGAGTGTTGGGGATAAGTTCCCGTGTATATATAGCAGAAGTAAATACCCTGCCACTGTAGCTGGCAGGCAATGGTGACCCGCTGACCCAGCTTTAACAGCAGTGCCGGCAGGAGCATCCTGGATGTGGAGGCTCTGAGAACCTGCCCTTGCTGGCCCTGGAATAAGTGCCCTACACTTGGCAGGCTCTTGCCTTCCCTCAGGGCTCACCAGTAACTCCCGTGTGGGTGAGTGACAGGTGCCTTTGTGCAGCACAAAGTTTGCAGTGGCCTTTTCTTTCAAGGGTCAGTGCTGGGTTTAGGACTGGGCTTTTGGGCTGCTTTGTGTGTATTACATCAAGTGCTGTAAATTAAAAAGCACAGCGGTAGTGCAGAGATTTCCTGAACA
Source organism: Pogoniulus pusillus (assembly GCF_015220805.1). NCBI lineage: Eukaryota > Metazoa > Chordata > Aves > Piciformes > Lybiidae > Pogoniulus > Pogoniulus pusillus. The sequence goes on along the minus strand of NC_087294.1, from coordinate 8,116,493 downwards.
GGTTGTGTGTCCAGAGCATAGAGCAGGAAATTTTTGCACATGACTGTAAGAGTGGCTGGCCATTTCATGCTCAGTGGAGGAATGATTTGCTAATGGCTATGACTTATGGTCATGCAGCAGCAAACTTGGACTCAGGATTCCCTACAGCACAGATTGCTCCAAACCAAGAAGGTAGACTGAAGACTCCAAGAGCATGGAAAATACATATTATTTGTTCAAGAAACTGGTGTCAGTGGTTACAGAAACACTGAGTGTGGTGGACGTGCAGCCTCATTAGAGTTTTGATATTGTGTTCAGTGGATGTTTCTTTTCATATGTGTCTTTGTCTTCCTAGTCCACGTTTTTCCCATCATGAGTCCTACTGTGTTTCTCAGTGTGATTGTACACAGCCATGTTGTGCAAAAGCCATAAAAATAGAACCACTGCACCAATCTAGAAGAGCCTGAGCCTCATGTGCATCTCTGTAATTGTCATAGAGGTGCTGACCTTCTGGTGGGCTTTCGTGGACTGCCTCCAAGCTGATGTGAAATTCTGAAGACTGTAATTAGGCTGTGCATGTTGATTGTGTGATCTTGAATCCTGTGAAGGTCTGGAATCGGAGCTAGGGCAGGCAGTGCTTTGCTCATACTAGGAAGGCAACATCACTCCAAGTGCTGCATTTTAAAAACTTCACACTGAGAGATGCACTCTAACAGATTTACTAAGAAAATGGTCAGTGTGTGTAGTAGTTGCCCCAGGACAAAAAGCAACGCTTTTGGGATCCATCTCCTGTGTATACAAATCCTGCAGGGATTTACTTTTGTTGCTGATAGTTCTGTACTCCGTAGCTGTAACCTCTTCATTGTGGCCTCATTGGTATCCAGTGTTACAAAGCAGAACAGTCTGTGGACTGGCAACCCATCCATCAGCAGGTGTATCAACATACAAGATGCTGACGTATTAGAGCACATTGAGGAAAAGCCAAACAAGAGATCAGTTTGTGGTCCTCATGTACCCTGCGCAGCCAATAAACTCAGCTTCAGTTCAGTGCTTCAGGGTCATTAAGTGCAGGAGTAGGAGTGGCTTCAGCAACCTGTGGTTTATGCATAGTTGCAGCAAGGGACCTTTGCAGGAGAGAGAATGTAGACTGCACTGAAGGAGAGGATCTTTCAAAGAAGGGATAGAAGCCTGAAGAAGCCCTGTATTGTCCCAGAAAATAACATGTAGGTTGTTTGTTGTGTTTTCTTTCATGAGGCATAGGAAGTTCGATGTAAACATGAGGAGGAATTTTTTTTTGCTGTGAGGGTGACAGAACACTGAGCAGGCTGCCCGGGGTGGGGGCTGTGGAGTCTCTCTCTGGAGATATTCAAGGCTTGCCTGGATGCATTCCTGTGTGATCCAATGCTCTGGCAGGAGCATTGGACTAGATGATTTTGTGAGATCCCTTCCAGTCCCAGACATTCTGTGATTCTGTGATTCTCTTCCATGTGGCATGAAGAATCTTTTTAAAGGCATTTAACTGCTTAGAATGTTTTAAAAAGCATTCAGTTGCTTAACCAACAGATGTGGGAGGAAGATATTAGTTCTTTCAGTCAACAGTCGGCATTCTTCAGAAGGTTCTGGCAATTTTTTATTATGAAGGGTGTAATTGTTGAAAACAGAGGAAGTATCTCCTGTGGGATCTTTCAATGTGTATTTCATCTAATATGTATATGAGTTTGTGGAGTGTTGGGGTGTTTTTTAATTAAAAAAAAGCCAGTTTGAGTCTTTTCAGACAGGCAAATGGTGAATATAAGGAAAGCAGTAGGAGGTATAAAAACTGAAAGTGGGTTTTTTTTGTTGTTGTTGCTTGGTTCTGTGGTTGTTTTGTGTTGTGTTTTGGTTTGTTTTAATTAAAATTCCAGCACCTATTGGCTGTGCAGATTTCAGTTGTATAATGAATCGACATTCATTCCAGCTCAACCCAACCACACCCCCTGGGAAAGTCCAAGGGAGGCTTCGCTGCTCAGCCCCGAACGCTGCAGAACAAAAAGTACAACTGTTGCTCAATTGCTAGTCAAACGTGTAGGGGAATTCCAAGTGCTGTGTAAGGAATTTTGGGCAGCGCTTCTCAAAGAACTGAAAGTGAGCTCTCAGAGAGAAGGGGGGGGGGGAGGGAAAGTCTTATCTTTGTTCTAGATTTTGCAAAGCAAAAATTTTAATGGGATTAACATGTCATCTTTCATGGTCAGGAGGAAATGCAGTCACTTTTTCTGTCTTCTATTTTTCTATCTTATGTTTTTCTGTGTTCTATTTTTCTTTCTTCTATTTTTCTGTCACTCCCTGAATTTTGAGCTCAAGTAAGCAGCCTGCAGACCTTCAAGTGTGCTTTGCAAGACAGCATTCAGAAACCTGAAGGCTTTGACAGCAACTTAATATGCACTGAGACCAATTCAATTTATAAAGTGTTATGTAGACTTCAAATAATAGTTTGTTTTTTTTTTTCCAGGATCTGGGGTCTGTTGTAGTTTTTTCATTAAAAAAAAGTTTCCCAAGTGGTCACAGATCATAGAATCAACCAGGTGTAATTGAGTTGATAATGCATGTAGGAAACTGTGTTTAAGCTTTTCATCTGGATTCTTTGGGTGGGGTTTTCTTCCACATGAGAAAAGTGTAGTAGATTTACTATGGCTGATACCCTCTAATCCAAGGAAATTGCTGTGGCTTCTTAGCAGTGGGTGAATTTGTTTACCACTGTACTAAACACTGGACCAATTTTTTTAATCTGAGAATGTGACAGTAATAATTCTTGATGTCTCCCTTTCAGAGAAGACATTCTGCTTTGGAGAAGCTAGCTAGAGATACAATTTGAAACCCAGCCATAGGCATATTTTGTCACACCTTTTAAGTTAGTTAAGTCGTCTAATTCTCATTTTCTTCCCCTCTGAAACTGCAGAATATCACATTCCTTCCTACCTGTAAAGAAGACTTTTTCAGTGCAAGGATGGTGTCTTAAATGAAAACCAAACAATAGTGGCTTTCATTTATTTAGTTTTATTTAGAGAGTTATTTTTTGAAACACAAAATTAAAGTATTTAACAGTCCAGCATGCTCTCAGTTCTGAGAGGAAAGCAAGGAATGTCCCTGTGATGACTTTACATAAAACATCTATTCTTCCCTTTTTGTCTTTTTTTTTTAATTACAATTTCTCCATCAATCACAGCCAAGTGCTAAGCATTTCAATGCAGTGCTTGTCAGGCTTGGAGTTACTGTAACATTCTCTTAGTGATTTCTATTATCTCTCCTCTGTGCCACCAGGTGTATATTTGTATAAAGCACTGATGAGGAAATTTCCATGTCCTCTTGTAATTGTAGCATGACTTTGTTGTGTTTAAAGACTACTTCAACTCTGTTTCACATTTAGAGTTGAACCCAACATTTAGTTCATTATGTCAATGAAAGTTAGGTAAAATCTGTAAGAGGCACTGCTGAGTGACAGCTTAATGCTAAGCAGCGAAGGGACCAAACCAATGTAGAGGAGACTTTCTTCCTTTTGGAATATGCATAGGCACAGCATAATTCTAGCTATGGTCTCCTTGTTAAAACCCTTCTATCTGAGGCCTAAAAGAGATGCACAGGGAGCATGCATAGGCACAGCATAATTCTAGCTATGGTCTCCTTGTTAAAACCCTTGTATCTGAGACCTAGAAGAGATGCACAGGGAGCATGCATAGGCACAGCATAATTCTAGCTATGGTCTCCTTGTTAAAACCCTTGTGTCTGAGACCTAGAAGAGATGCACAGGGAGCATGCATAGGCACAGCATAATTCTAGCTATGGTCTCCTTGTTAAAACCCTTGTGTCTGAGACCTAGAAGAGATGCACAGGGAGCATGCATAGGCACAGCATAATTCTAGCTATGGTCTCCTTGTTAAAACCCTTCTATCTGAGGCCTAAAAGAGATGCACAGGGAGCATGCATAGGCACAGCATAATTCTAGCTATGGTCTCCTTGTTAAAACACTTGTGTCTGAGACCCAGAAGAGATGCGCAGGGAGCATGCATAGGCACAGCATAATTCTAGCTATGGTCTCCTTGTTAAAACCCTTGTGTCTGAGACCTAGAAGAGATGCGCAGGGAGCATGCATAGGCACAGCATAATTTTATGTCTCAGGGGCTTGTAGAGTTTTAGTTAGCCATTTAAAAATAATGCTCTTTTTTGTTTGTTTTTGCAGGTGATGGAAATTGCCTTTTGCATGCTGCGTCGCAGTACATGTGGGGTATCGAAGACATTGACCTGGTCCTAAGAAGAACGTTGTTCAGTGCGCTCAGGGAGGTTGACACACGGAACTTCAAGCTCCGCTGGCAGCGGGAAGCGATGAAATCCCAGGAGTTTGTGGAGACAGGACTGCAGTATGACACCCGGGTAAGGTGGCCTGAGGGAACAGTGCTGGTTTTGCAGTATTCGTCTGGGTTGCCTTTGCTGTTTTCATTTGGGTTTTGACTTAACAGACTCCACTGTTAGTGGAGAGCAGAAGCAGTCTTCCTTCAGAGGAAATGGGAAAATGGGATCATTTTGAGCATTGCTGTGCTGCAGTTGGCTCCTGACCTCTCTGTCTTTGAACCGTTGCTGATGGATGTTTCTTTCCTCAGAACTGGGAGGAGGAGTGGGAATATCTCATTGAAATGACCTCCCCAGAAACATCTGGTGCTCGAAATAGACTTCCATACAATGCACTGGAAGAAATCCACATCTTCATCCTTGCCAACATCCTCAGAAGGCCAGTCATTGTCCTTGCAGGTGAGTTGCCTAGCCAGTCGTCTCACCACATTCTCTGTGCTGTGTTAGTAATTCCTTCAATAATTGTTTGCAGGTAGATGCTTTCAGAACAGGGTGTTTTCAGCAACTGTTCTAAATCATTCAGAATATGTTTTCCCTTGCCTGTATCACATATGTATTTATTTGTCTTTTTCTTCCTTATGCAGATAAAGTGGTGCGAAGCTTGGAGTCAGGATCCAGTTTTGCTCCTCTGAACGTTGGTGGTATTTATTTGCCTCTCCTTTGGCCATCTGAAGAATGCTACAGATACCCAATTGTGCTTGGCTATGACAACATGCATTTTACACCACTAGTGACCCTGAAGGACAGTGGGCCAGGTATTTTTCCAGTACCTCATTTGGTATTTGTGTAGCTTCATCAATATCATCATGCAGATAAAGCATTTAAAATACATTCTGGTTTAGATTTGCATTGCTAAAGTGAAAATAAATGTAAAATATTCTTTTGGAGTGTGTTTTTAGAAGGTGAGCTTTGTAACCCTAAATAGAAATAGATTACCTTCAAGATGCTGTTTGAAAGTAGCATACCACTGACTTGCAGAGTGTAATCAAAGGGTAGCTCTGCTGCGTTGTATTCTTTCCTCCTACCCGCACCTCATCATAGGGGAGGTTTTGAGTAGCATAGCCTCACGGCAGTGTACCATTGCTTGGCAGGGATAATGAAATACATGCTTTGCCATTTTGATGTGTCTCTTCTGAATGGATAGGAGTTCTCTAGGTTCAGATTAAGGCATCATGCCACAGGAAGGTATAACAAGATCACATCAACAGTGCTGCCCACACTGAGAAGAAAATTCTTATGGGGCACATTCAAACTCCTGTGAGATGTGACTAGGTTTGTGGTGCAGAAGTGTCTGTGTCTGCCCTCAGTAACAATGTTTAGAAACTGGTTGCTGGGGCCAGCTGTTCTCTGTCTCTGAATTTCAGCTGTAGTGGTGACATCTCATTGTGTTGCACCTTGTGGTTAGTCATGCCTGGTAAAATGTATATATATGCCAATCTGTCTTGTTTCCCCACAGAAATCCGGGCTGTCCCTCTGGTCACCAGTGAACGGGGCAGATTTGAGGATTTGAGTGTGCACTTTCTGACAGATGCAGAGGAGAGAGATAAAGAGCAGCTGCTAAAGGACTATTTGATAGTGATACAAATTCCAGTGCAAGGCTGGGATCATGGCACAACTCATATGATTAATGCTGCAAAGTGAGTGTTATTTCTGTTTCCCTAAAGTTATCATGTTTTTAATGGTGGGACATGCTGGGAAGCCCCATGTGATCCTTCAGTCTTTCCTTCCTTCCATTGTAGCACACATTTATCCTATGAAATATGAAACCTTTGCATTACTGTTGACATGCTTTGAAGTGATATGTGCTCAGACCAGTCTCAAATTTAAATACAAAATTGTCTTCAGACTTAGCATACTGAAACCACTATTTTAGAAGAGTAAACCTGATGGATTAGTTTTGCTGACTTTTAGATTACACAGGAGAGTGACTGAAAAGTAGTTAAACCCAGAAACTAGTTAGACAGAAGTCTTGGGCTTTATGTAAGGGTACATTGCATAAAGGTGTCCTTTTGACTGCCTTAAGGAAAGTACTTGGTGATACCTTCTTGGCACAGATGCCTTGACACCCTTAGCTGTTGTGGTGCAGCAGTTGACAGGAAGCTGTGGCTTGTGGAGGAACCAGTGTCTGCATCCATTCATCCCCCTGACAGTCGAGCACTGGTAACGTGTGGGAGGCAGCTGGTGGCACCTATTGTCTACTTGCATTTAGGAGATGCTGGCAGCAGTGTCCAACAGCCCCTTCATGAGTGTCAGAGGGAAGAGACTCCCTGTATCTTCTCTCTTCTTCCATTGCCACACAGGGAGGTGTCCTTATGGTGTTAGGTCATCCTGATTTAAGAGCCTTGAAAATTGACGTCCTCCTTCTCAGACGACATTGAGCTTGCTAGTCCCTCTGCATGGATCTGTTCTGGAATAGTACCAGTAATGGTAGCTCTTCATCCTGCCAACTGTGGCATGGAGAAGCTCCAGTGTGGGCTTTCTGCTCAGGGCAGAGTAGGTGTGGTGTGATGTATGCTACACACATAGCACTAAAATACTGTAGCTTGTTTGAAGAATTCCACTGATAGATAAAAGCCAAACAGGGCAAAACTGGGAATGAATTTCATGATAAACTGTATTGTGAAATGCTAAGCCCACTGTAGGAAAGGCTTGTTATTAGTGGGGGCTGGTGAAGAAGGACTCCACTCTAACATCTGCTCAGATGAGCACTGGTCTTCAGAGAATGTGGGGGACGTTTCACTTCTGAGAGGTTATCCATATTCTTTGAGCAAACAGCTCTCAAACAGAAAACCCTCCCCTAGAATATCCTTTTAAGAATACTTCTGTTTAGCATTGTGCCAGACCATTTCTTTAGATGTGAAAGTCTCCATTTGACATCACTGAACACCTGCTTTTAAAATTATTTCCCTTTTCAGCTGGGGTTTAACATCCTGGATCTTCTAGCTGAGTAATATGGATATGCATTAAATCTGCATTTCCTCCCCACACTGCTTGTATTTGTCTCCACCTCCACCATCTCATCTGCCTTTTCAAAGCACTGATGCAATCTTCTCTTTTTTGGCTGTCAGGTTAGATGAAGGCAACCTACCCAAGGAAATAAACCTTGTGGAAGACTACTTTCAGCTGGTACAGCATGAGTACAAGAAGTGGCAGGAAAATGCTGAACCTGCTAGAAGAGAGATCTGCTCCAGGAACAAACAGGAACTGTCTCTTTCCCAGCTCTCCCTTTTACAGGTGAAATGTGAAACTCCAAATTGCCCTTTCTACATGTCTGTGAACACCCAGCCCTACTGCCATGAATGCTTTGAGCGAAGGTCTCAAGGGAGCAAAGGAAGAAAGCAGACCTCCAAAACAGTCCCTGAGAAACTGAAGGCCTCTGAGTCAGGCTCCTCCCCGCAGGATGTCCGTGAACCTGGGGGATGGATACCTGAAGGGCCTGTGACAGGGCCTCGCTCTGCACCTCCAACTGCTCCAAGTCTTTTCCTCTACAGTGAGACCACAGCCATGAAATGCAGGACACCAGACTGCCCCTTTACATTGAATGTACAACATAATGGGCTTTGTGAACGTTGCTACAATGCCAGGCAGCTTGGTGCTTGCAACACCTTGGATGACCAGAGAGGTTTGGACTACGCCATGTGCAAAGTGTGCCATCAGAAGGCCAACAGGACTTTCAATGGCATATGCAGCACTTGCTTCAAAAGGTCTACAGAGCACTCCTCCAGTGGAAGCCCTGCTTTCCTGCCCACGTGCCACCAGAGATCGACATCTGACCCCTCCCAGATATTGCAGAGCCTCCTGCAGCACTCCTGCCATCAGACTCCCAACAACTGCAACAAGGACCCCCTGCAGCCAGTGCTGCCTCCCGAGGAGAGGAGGGCAGGTAACCTCTGCAGGAAACCTGGCTGCAAATTTTTTGGGACATCACAAAATGAAGGCTTTTGCACGCTGTGTTTCTTTGAGTACAGGGAAAACCAAGGTAATTGGAAACGGGGGTGAGCTTGGGCACGTTCTGGCTGCAGAGCAGCCTCCTTGAGCACTGGGTGCTGAAAGGGCAGGGGGTGATGGAACCAATGCGGAGCAGAAGTAGCAGTGTCAGGAGAGGTGCTTTTTTGGCCGTTATCCTGCAAAGGCACACATGAAAGTAGTGTGAGAAATCTGAGATCTCATGAAAAGCTTCCCACTGGCTTGCAGGGAAGCAAAACTAGCTCAAGATGGGCTTTCACCCCTCCCCCACTGTCCACCGCAGTCATGGTTTGGTAAGAATGCCCTTCACAGCTAGACAAGTTGTAAGGATAAGTGAGGGAAATGCTATTGTATTGATATTACTGAAAACCAGTTAAGTTAGCAAGGCTTTTCAAAAGCTTGAGATGATTTTGAAGATCTGAATCCCTCCTGGATGTAACAGGCATAACTCTGGGGAAACTACCTGAGTCTCCTCCTTGAGCAGATCAAGTAGAAGTTGGCTGTAGATAAGGTGCTTGTATTTTGGAGTAACTTAGGAGTATAATGTTATAATCTGCCTTGAAATCTTTCTTGGTAATGTCATGTGTGTGCATGCATGTGTGTGTTTAAAGGCAGGCTTTCAGAAGAGTAACAGTCTGTGAATAAATCACAGCATGAAATCTTCCATCTCTCAAGCTGCTGCCTTGTTGAACAGGCAAAGAGCCCTTGGGTGTGGAGGGTGAAAGGTCCCTGTAAGAGAGTTATTGCTGATGAGTGTGGCAATGCTGTGCTTTCCACATAGTTTGAGATTAAGGAACTTCTATGTCAGCTTGCAATAGCTTCTTTTCCAGCATTGTTCAGAATGAAAACGTTTTCCTTCCCATTGTGGAATATATAAGGCCTCTTCATGAGACTAGGAGTTGTAAGACACTTTTTCCTATTGAGCTCTGCACTTCCATTATCCCATGCACCTGAAACGGAGAGAGCCAAAAGGGAAGTGTCAGATGATATGCTGATGTCAAAGGTGAAATTACTCTCAGCTTCAGTGGGATCTAGTTTTCCAGCTGAGGGCAAGTTTTTTTCAGATCAGCTATTTCAGAAACTTCTAATATGAAAACCAGGCTATTTTAGCTTAGTGACGTGGAGGAAAGTGCATCAGCTAGAAACCTCAGGATTGTCCAAAACCTATGTTTGAGGCCAGTAGATAGTTTGGATTTTTTTTCCTGAACTTTTGCCCTTTAAACTGGGGAGATTCTGTAGTTGCATCGAGTTGTCAGACTGATTGGGCAATACCAAACTCCTGTCCTTACTTTGCGTTACAGACAGTGCTTTGCTACGCCACCAAAGAAGATCTCAGAAGAAATCCTCAGCGGCAGGTCAGCCAGGGAGCTCTGCTGCCACCTTCCGTAACACTGTGTCCTGCCAGCGGCGTGACTGCGGCACCCTGGGCAGCACAATGCTCGAGGGGTACTGCCAGAACTGCTTCATTAAAGCCCAGAACCAGCGGTTTCAGGAAGCCAGGAGGACAGAAGAACAGCTGGTGAGACAGACAGAAGTAAGTGTGAACTTCTCAGCATCTTCCTCTTGTTTAGCACTGCACATTTTCCTCTTTTGAGAACGACTGGATGCATAGCAGAACATCCTCAGATGACTGCATCCTAAGTAGCACAGAAAGACAAGCATAGAGCATCTCATAGTTTTTAGCCACTGCAACTGAGCAGCACTCAAGTCATCAAATCCTAGAATTATTTCAGTTGGAAAAGACCCTTAAGATCATCAAGTCCAACTGTAAAATTACCACTGCCAAATCTATGTTGTTCTGTTCAGGGCTGTCATGGCCACGCTCAGTTTTACCTCAGCTGGGGTTTTGCCAGCAGTTATGGTGGAAGTAATTGGAGCAACAGTTGGCTTGTTTGCTGGCTGGGGAGAGGTTATCATTCTTACCCTTAGAGCTAGTCAGGTGGCTACTAGCTGGCTAGTCCACTTCCTGTTGCCATTTTCATTGAGCCCATTACTGACTGGTTTTTTGATTTGGGTTGGTTCTGCTCTTTTATAATTGAGATTCACAAAAGATAAAAATACTCTTTTTTTTCCAAATATATTGCAGAAATTGTGATTTTCTTTATTAAAGCCCAACTTGTCTCTTGGTATTGTACTGAGAAACCTGGGGATGTTTAGTCTGGAGAAGAGGACATCTCATCAGTGTATTGAAATATCTGTGGGGTGGATGTCTCTTTTCCGGTGGTCCTCAGTAATAAGACAAGGAGCAAGGGGTACAAACTGGAACATAGAAGGTTTCATCCCAACATGAGGAGAAACTTCTTTGTAGTAAGGGTGACAGAGCACTGGAACAGGCTGCCCAAAGAGGTTATGAAGTCTCCTTCTCTGGAGACTTTCAAAACTCACCTGGATGCATTCCTGTGCCAACTACCCTAAGGGATCCTAGGTCCCTTCCAACACTCTAAGGTTCTGTGATTCTCAGAAGCAGCATGTGTCTGCATCAACCTGCACTGCTTACCTATGCAAACTATGGGTTGAAAGTAACTGAAAAGCCCCTTCTGCTGCCAGCACAGCAACTGACAATGTGTTTCAATGTTTTTCAAGAGAACAGGACAGCACAGAGATTTGCAGCGAGCTGCCTTCAGTAGCCAGAGGAGACAGTGTGCTGTGGCCTCGTGTAGAAACAACCTGGCCAGCAGGAGTGGTGACCGGTGCTGGGAGTGCCAGAGGCTTCCACCATTGGGAGCTGCCAGGGACCCAGCTGCAGAGGAGCCCCCAAAGCAACGCTGCCGAGCCCCTGCTTGTGATCACTATGGCAATGCCAAGTGCAACGGCTACTGCAATGAATGCTACCAGTTCAAGCAGATCTATGGGTAGCAGAGGAGAACAGTTGGTCAAGAGCAAGAAGGTGATACCAGCAACTTCCTTCACTGAAATGGTGCTATGTGCAAAACACTTAACAGGCCTGGGAGTTGGGGGTGGTGTGGAATATAAGCTGCCTGCTCATTTCCTGTTTATTCCCAAGAACAGGAATAAATGTTGTCTTCCTTTAAACACTGCAAACAAGGACTGCTGAGAAGGGCAAGTTGCCTTCTGCACAGAGCTGTTATTCATGGCTAAGCTTCCACAATGCTGTATTTAATTCTTGGACTTCCCAGGAGGAAGTGTGAAGCATTTCAGCCCCAAACCCTTCCCAGTTCTGCCTCTTTCTCAATAATTTCACTTCTAGGTGAGGAGCTGCAGCTACTGTTGGAGATGCAGGAACTCTTTACGTCGGTGTACATCAGGCAGAGGCAAGTCTTTCCTGAGAGAGATTTGTAGATTGATGGAATGGTTTAGGTTGGAAAAGACAGCCCAGGACAGGCTAATGTGACTGGCAGTTGATGTCTAAAAAAACTTGCTTTGGGTTGCCTGTGCCCTTGCTGGTTTTTCACAGAGCTCACCAAGGCAGTAGCTCTTGCAGTCACTCGAGGTATATTAGTCTGAGCTGCTCTGTGTTTACAGAGCCCTCAGCAAACCAGGACCAGAAAGAAGACCAGCAGCAGTCTGCTCCTTTAAAATGCTTAACCGAACAAGCATTTAGATTCTTTCCCAAATCCTGAGACAGCTGGAAAGACAAGTGATTACAAAAGCAACTTTCATGAGCACATGCATGTGATGGGAAAACCGAATCCTGCCGTTCCTCACTCATATGGAAGGAATTGCCTCCAACAGACAACAACAACAAAAAAAAACCCAGAGCAAAACCAAAGCTTTTGTCTGCAGCTTCAGTTCTGAAAAGAAGAGCTCTCTTCTCTTGCATTGTCCCTGTTGGGAATACATGTGCTGCTGTCTGCACTTCCCCGCTGCCCTGCGTCATCTCTGCCGTGCTTCTTCTGTCCTTAATGCAACTCTTGTCATGCAAACAGCTTGGACCTCGGTAACAGAGTGCTTTAGGGTTGAGATTTTACTCCTGGAGTTCTTGTGTCCACTTCTCAGTCTGCAATGCCTCTTTTTTTTTTAAGTGACCTTGCCTTTACATTGTACTTGGTAATTTCATCTCTCCTTTCACACCTGTTAGGTTTTCAGCATCTGTTTTGCTGCTATGGTTTTAGAGGTGACCCCTCTTTTAAGTTACTTCTTGAGTTTAGAACCTTTTCCTACTTATTATAAATCAGGTTTTAAAAGGAAAAAAAAAAAGTAACTCATGACTTATTTCTGTTTAATGTTATCTATTTTGTGAACCTTAATGTGAACATGTTTTATTAAGATATTTATATTATTTGAAGCAATGCAACTTGAAATTTGCACAACTAGGATTTTTTTTTTTTATTACATGTATATTTACTCTTCTGTTGGAAATTACAAACATAAATGTATAACTGAAAAAACATTCACTGATACAAAGAAATAAATTATTGAAGGATTGAATTTGGTATTTTATACTGATGAGAGAGAGCACAGTTGAGCATGGGATACCCTCTGGAGAAAGAATTTCTGTTCAGGATCACCATTCAGTGCTCTCTAGTTCACACCATGTAGCCACTTGCTTCAAGGAGATGACAGCTTGCTGTAAGTCTCTGAATACTCTTACCTTACATCATTGATCTCTTAGGAGGAGCTCTGGGTACCTCGAGAGGCTGTATCACTGTACAGTCAGTATGCATAAAGAGTTGGATCCTATGGGTGTAGGAGAGCAAGGATGGCGCAGGATCAAGTTGCAAAGGAAGCTGAGCTATGCTGGCATGACTTTGCTTTCTTCCTTCATCCATCAGATATGCCAAGGATTCACAGCTGATGTTGCTTGCGTGCCACCTTGGGAGATTGTGGTGGCAGCAGGTGACCCCCATCCATGCCCAGCCATGCATGCAGCCTCAAAGGCACAGGCTAGCCGTACCACCTCCCCTCAGCAGGGAAGCCCCTCACCTTCCTGTCATGGCATCTGGGTTGCTCAGTAGTTCCTGATAAGTAATTTGCCAAATGCTGCTTGAGAGAGTACTTGAAAGCACTGTTTGGTTTTCATCCTAAGCTCAGCCTAAGGCGGCTCCACTGCCAGGGTATTTCTGCACTCTGATGCTCCCTCATAGTGGCATGAGTATGCCTGTACCAGCACTCAGGTGCTTCAGACCTCTGCCCAGACAAGCAATACTGTATGCTCCCACGACTTCTAGGTAGGTGTTGCTCATGATCTGAAGAGAAAAATTCCTTGGGGTTGCAGACCTCCCTGTGCAGTCAGAAAATAGGGCCCTTTCCTAAGAGATTGACCTTTTCAAGTCAGTGCTTTCAGTCATAATTACATCTTTGAACCCTTCTGACTGTTCACAAGCACACCTCTTCATGTGCTTCAATGCTTTCCCAACTGAAACCATGTAGATGTAAAGCTTCTGAGTACTTCTGTTGTAGGTTAGCTGGTCTTTGTAATTCACTCATGATCCTAGGCACCTGCCCATTCTGGTGTGTACTGTTCTCCTTACAGTTTGGCCCAGAGTCTCTCTGGACTCATGTACTCTTGGATCATGCAACTACATCTTATACATACTCATACATATCATCAACTTACTCCCCCAGAGCAGAGCTTTCCAATCTACCAACTTCATCTCTACAGCAAATTCCTCCTTTTCAAAATCTGAGTCTGCATTCACCCCCACCCTCCTTCCCTTTTCTTTACAACTCATGCAACTCACTGGTTCAATTTATCAACCTCCTGCACCAGGCAGAAACCCTGATGCTGAAAGAGTGTGCAAAACCTGGAAGAGTCATCTCGTCATATCCACACTTAGCAACCATCAGCCCCTGCTTGTTGAAGAGGCAGAGCTTCCACCACGACACCTCCAGTGCCAGGAAATTGATTAACTGCTGTTGCTGTTAGCTGCAGCTTCTGTAGAGAGGAAGGATTTCAGATTAAATGCCCCCAATCCCACTGATGTTTTGCTGCTACTTTCTGGAGCCATTGCTCATAAACCTGAAGTCACATGAGACTTCTCTCGTTCTGAAGCCCCTATGTAAATAAGTGCCCAGGCTGCCTCTCGTGATTTGCTTGTGTGGGAACATTGAGGCCAGTAGGACTTTTTGGTTTTTAATACTCTGGTATTTCCCTGGTGTCCTTAGGGGATTTTGACCCTCTGGTGCTTTCTGCTCTTTGCCCAGACAGCTCTTCGACCTTCCTGTTCTACAAGAGAGAACTTTTTATTTGGATTCTCCCTTTTTGTGACCAGTTCTGGAAGTCTGAGAGCACTTTTATTTGGATTCTCCCTTTTTGTGACCAGTTCTGGAAGTCTGAGAACACTTTTATTTGGATTCTCCCTTTTTGTGACCAGTTCTGGAAGTCTGAGAGCACTTTTATTTGGATTCTCCTTTTTTGTGACCAGTTCTGGAAGTCTGAGAGAACTTTTATTTGGTTTCTCCCTTTCTGTGACCAGTTCTGGAAGTCTGAGAGCACTTTTATTTGGATTCTCCCTTTCTGTGACCAGTTCTGGAAGTCTGAGAGCACTTTTATTTGGATTCTCCCTTTCTGTGAGCAGTTCTGGAAGTCTCTGTGCAAGGTTGCAAGTATGTTTCTGGATTTCTCAGGAATTCCCACTCTGTACATAGGTATCTTATGATGCAAGAACAAAGAAAGCACTTAGCACATTTACAATTTAGAGAGAACATAATGGGTTGTTTTATGGTATGTCAGTGCCCTGCTTGGCAAGTCTTTGGTGTGATCTGAAGTACTAGGCCACTTAACAGGGCTGAGGGCACCAAAAAAAGCATGTACTGTCTTAGATCCAAACACATCAAGCTACCTACAAGTGTGTATACATACCATGAGTTCCAGATGGGACTCAGTGTGGTCAGTGGAAGGCAAGAATGGAGATTCCCTGCTGTTACAGTCTTAGGTGCAGGTGTGATGTTGTACATTTAGAAGGCATCATATTTCTGGCCTGTGAGCACTTGGCCCATCCTTTCTTTCTGTAGTTGTCCATCTCCATCCCCATTGTGCACAGTACTCCGCTTCTCCCAGCAGAACAAAAGGGGAGCTACTTGCAGCTGGAAAGGGACCCCAAGTCTGCAGTGCTACTCCTTTGCTGATCACAGAATCAACCAGGTTGGAAAAGACCTCTAGGATCATTGAGTCCACCCTATCACCTAACCCTTCTAAGGGTGCCACAGATGAACCCTGCCACTCTGGGGCTGCTACCAAGAATTGGTTGTTTAAGGATGTCTTAAGTGATTATCCTTTCATGAGTTGCATGCCATGCAACAGAATGGATCCCAGCTGACCCACCAAAGGCCTGGAGCAAGTCAGAATGCAATTAAATAAACACTTTTAATGGAGTCATAGATTTACTTAGGTCAGAAGGGACCTTTAAGGTCATCTAGTCCTATCCTGCAGAATGCTTTCAGGGATGGGGCATCTATTACATCTCTGGGCAAGTTGTTCCACTATTTCATCATCCTCATTGTGAAAAATTCTTCCTTGTCTGAATCTACTCTCCTTTAGTTTAAAACCATTACCCCTTGTGCTATCACAACAGGCCTTGCTAAAAATTCTGCCCCCAGTTTTGTGTTGGAATTACTGTAGATGTAGGAGCAGTTTTGTATCTACTTTTTATGTGATGGATTGAAACAAGAGGCAGAGATTCTGCCAGCTGACTTTGATCCTGATGTCCCTGCACATGCTACAGATCATCCTAATCTATGTCACCCCATAACCCAGAAATGTCTAAAGTTAGTTCATAAAAGGAGAACAAAAGCTCTTGGCTACAAACCCTGGAGCTATAGATTGGCATCTTCTTGTACCAAAAGTAAGTTACATCACTGAAATCTGTCAGCTGTGGCAGGAATAGGAGAAAAGGCAGTTCAGTGATCAGGAATTACACAGGAAAAACATAAGAGTAAAGCTCTTGTGATATGCTAAGGTGTCTTTCCCACCTAAAGTTGGGATAGTTGTCTCCAAGTTCATCTCCCAAACAAACACAGCAGGGTCTTTTAAGCTGCTGTGTCAGACCCAGTAGTTCCAATGGCCAGGATGGTGCTTTGTTTGAGTCCTGCCTAGTCCTGATGAGTCCAGCTGAGACTTGGACACCTCTGAGCAGCTCTGCAGAATGGGGATGGGGACACAGACCCACCAGAGGTACCGAGGTATCTTAGTGCCAGAGGGGATGAAGGACTTCAGGCAGTATTTGAGGGAGCTTGCAGAGATTTCAGTAGTACCTAGATGTTGGGTATAGAAGTTTTGGATATAAATCTCCAAAACTTTATGCTGAACATAACTGTGCACTTGAGGCCTTAAGATCACAGTGCATGACATTAGCCTATGTGTTTGACCTTCACAAAACAGGTGATTCAGCATGTTTTGTACAGGTGAAAGCCAGAGGGGAGCAATGACTGTAATTTTACCCCACATACTTGAGTAGGACACTACAATCTAATTTCTGCAGCACCAAAATATAAAACCACAACACTGAACAGTTAAAATCTCAGTTCATACTAAGCTGCCAAGACCCCTTAAAATCCAGGTGTAGAAGTACAGAAAAATCCAGGTGTAGAAGTACAGAAAAATCCAGGTGTAGAAGTACAGAAGCCTTTACATCCAAGTGCTTTCTCAAGTGCCAGCATTTAACATGCAGTGCAGCAAACCTGTCCCTGATGGGAGCAGATTTAATGGGCTAAGATAAACTTATTCAGTCATTTCTGCACTGATGCATTCTCCCACATCAGTGATAAATACTGATAGCAACAACCCTTGCCTGCTTCAGAAGGGTTCTCCTATCTACAGAGGAAGAAATACAAAAAGGTTAGAAGTGGTTTAATTGAGCTGCTGCATCCCTTTATTCCCCTTCCTGTGACCATCCACAGTTACTTTGGAGAACATCCTGCACCTGGGTCGAGTAATATGGGCTGGGCAGTGACCGGCTTGAGAGCAGCACCCCTGGGAAGAGGGACTTGAGGGTGATGGTGGATGAGCTCAACATGAACCACCAGTGTGCACTTGCAGCCCAGAAAGCCAGTTGTATCTTGGGGTGCAGTGAGAGAAATGTGGCCAGCAGGTCGAGGGAGGTGATTCTCCCCCTGTGCTCCACTCTGGTGAGACCTCACCTGGAGTACTGCATCCAGTTCTGGAGCCTCTATTACAGGAAAGATCTAGACATGCTGGAGTGTGTCCAGAGAAGGGCCACTGGGATGATCAGAGGGCTGGAGCTCCTCTCCTGTAGAGACAGACTGAGACAGTTGAGGCTGTTCAGTCTGGAGAAGAGAGGGCTCCAAGGAGACCTTCTTGTGGCCTTCCAGTATCTGAAGGGGGCCTATAAGACAGCTGGTGAGGGACCTTTTAGGATGTAAGGTAGTGATAGGGACTAGGGGGAATGGAGCAAAACTGGAAGTGGGAAGATTCAGATTGGATGTTAGGAAGAAGTTCTTCACCATGAGGGTGGTGAGACACTGGAACAGGTTGCCCAGGGAGATGGTGGAAGCCTCATCCCTGGAGATCTTTAAAGCCAGGCTGGATGGGGCTCTAGGCATCCTGGTCCAGTGTGAAATGTCCCTGCCCACGGAAGGAGGTTGGAACTGGGTGATCCTTGAGGTCCCCTCCAGCCCTGGCAATTCTATGCTTCTAAGACAATTCTATGCTTCTAAGACTGCCCTGGCTCTTACAGAGGTTATTTTAGTTGTTCAGTCTGGTAGGATGCATTTGAATGTACCTCCCAGCCCTGCTCCTGTATAAGTGTTATCACTTCTCAATCTGTGGTCAAGCTGACCTGGTCAGTCCCCCAGCAATTCAGCATCCAACCAACTGCTGCTGCTGAATGCCCTGAGCCCCAGCTGTCCTGCTGCCTCCCAGGCAGCCTAGCACCACTGCAAAGGGCTCTCACAACCCTTTGGCACTAAACAGCTGCTCTTCAGCTCAGCGTGGTTGTGCCTCCAGTTGTCAAGAGAAATGTCTGTTGAAAATAAAGCCTGGATATGCACACACACATATATATGTGTTTAAAAAAAAAAAAGAGTCTCTCATGTCTGTCAAACAGAAACCTAAAACAAGAGCAGGTGATTTTGCTTGGGAGTTTTATGATGACTTCTTTTCGTACCAGTGTTAATGTTTTAAAAACTCCCTGTGTCTAATATTGAAAGGCAACCTACAGCCTTGCTATCCAGCCTGCCCCCTCCTCCAGCCTCACTAACGTGAATAATACCATGCACGTAACCTCTCCCACCACCCCCGATCTCTGACACCAAGGCTTCTTTTAGCTATTAACTTAGCTTTCTTTTCTTCTCCACCTCCTGCTTTTTTTTCCCCCTTTCTTTTTGGCTTAAGCTCCAGCACACGTCTGTGGTGTTAGGCAGGAAGTCAGATTTCCCCTGGTGAATTACTCTGGGGTTTGTTCTCTGGTTATGGCTCCATGTCAAGAGGGATTCATAGGAGATCTATGAATGCACATTGCAAGTCCCAACTCCCAGCCAGTACTGGGTCTCTTAAAAAAAGCAATTGCTTGGTACCACATCACAAGAAGGGGTCGAAATCCTCTCCTCATTTACAGTGTAAAGCAAAGCTCATGAGCAGAGTATCTGCTATGAGGAATGCAGCTCTGTGCAGTCACAGAACCTTAGAGGTTGGAAGGGACATCCAGAGTCCAACCTCTAGGATCACCTAGGATAGTTCACACAGGAATGCATCCAGGAAGGTTTAGAAAGTTTCCAGAGAAGGAGACTCCACAACCTCTCAGGGCAGCCTGTTCCAGTGCTCTGTCACCCTCACTGTAAGGAAGTTTCTCCACATGTTGAGGTGAAACCTTCTATGTCCCAATTTGTAGCCATTGCTCCTTGTCTTGTTGCTGCTGACCATCAAAAAGAGATTGCCTTTTCTTACTGACCACTCTCAGATGAGCTGCTGAGTACCGTGAGGCAAGATTTTATCATCATGGCATGAGATCACCCAGTCAGAATTCCCACTTCCTAACATTCATTTTTTGGTAGGACTTGCTTCATTTCCTGCTTTCTGACACCGGTGACAGAGTGCACACTGCAGTGACATCTTACTGCAAACTACAGTACCATTTTTACCCATGTAAACCTTTTGTAATTCAATTGGCTTCTGCCACTTTACTCCAGGTATTCTGTAGGACACCTAGGATTGGGATTTGGCCAACTAGCATATAAAAATAGGGAGGTTTGTTTCCTTTATATGTTCTGGAGTGAAAAGATGCACCTTAAATTACTGCTGTTGCAATCCTCATGCCACAAAGGCATGCACAGCTAAGCACACCTGGTTGCTAAGACACTACATTTAAAGACATTGCATGTCTTGATTTCTGCTTACAGTTTAAAGGGAATTGGGTGCCTTAGCCTTTGAAGTGGCCCTTGATGCACAACCATCTAAAAGGCAAGAAAAATAGCCAAACTGGCTACTATAGATAATATCCATATAGATCTATATAGATCTATACATTAGATCTATTATAGATTAATCTAGAACAGTCAAACTGACTATTATAGATAATATCTATATAGATCTATCTAGATCTATACATTAGATCTATTATAGGTTAACCTATAATAGTCAGACTGGCTATTATAGATAATATCTATATAGATCTACCTAGATCTATACATTAGATCTATTATAGGTTGACCTATAATAGTCAAACTGGCTATTATAGATAATATCCATATAGATCTACCTAGATCTATACATTAGATCTATTACAGGTTAATCTATAATAGTCAAACTGGCTATTATAGATAGTATCTATATAGATCTACCTAGATCTACACATTAGATCTATTATAGGTTGACCTATAATAGTCAAACTGGCTATTATAGATAATATCCATATAGATCTACCTAGATCTATACATTAGATCTATTACAGGTTAATCTATAATAGTCAAACTGGCTATTATAGATAGTATCTATATAGATCTACCTAGATCTATACATTAGATCTATTATAGGTTAATCTATAATAGTCAATCTAACTATTATAGATTATTCTATTACAGATAATATCTATATAGATCTATACATTATATCTATTACAGATTAATCTAGAATAGTCAAATTGACTATTATAGGTTATTCTATTACAGATAATATCTATATAGATCCATATTGATCTATACATTATATCTATTCTAGATTAATCTATAGCAGTCAGACTGGCTATTATAGATTATTCTATTAGAGATAATATCTATATAGATCTATATAGATCTATACATTATATCTAATAGCTTAATCTAGAATAGTCAAACTGGCTATTATAGATTATTCTATTATAGATAATATCTATATAGATCTATACATTATATCTAGTATAGATTAATCTAGAATAGTCAAACTGGCTATTATAGATTATTCTATTATAGATAATATCTATATAGATCTATACATTATATCTAGTATAGATTAATCTAGAATAGTCAAACTGGCTATTATAGATTATTTAACCTAGAACTTCTCACCTGCAGTGAGGACAGGACTTATGTCAACTGGAAGGAAGAGCTGACATGATTTGTCACTTGCATATTTTCAATGCACAGTCTAATGCTGCGTGGGTTTTTCACAGTCATGTGCTTATCTGGACCAGCCTATATTTATTTGCCTGAAATAAAAAACTCATCATTTCCAGAGACTTCTTTTAAAAAAGGGAAGTTTGGCTTGTGCTCATAGAGTAATGAATGATGACCCCTGGCAGAGATGTTCTCTTTGAAGGCCTGGTGTCAGGTCAGGTGCTTGGAGGCAGGAAAACCTCTAGTGCTTGCCGGTGCTCTTGTGCATTTGAGTCATATCGATAGCGTGCCCCATTAAAGTTCAAAATGCATTACTCAGACCAGACATGGTTCAGGCCCCGTCAGACCCAGCCAAAGCTGAGTCTGCTTGAATGCCAAATAGAACATATTCATCATCCGAATTTTCTTTCTCTTGCTTTTTCTTTAGGGCACTTAGCAGGTGTCGTGGTTTGTAAGAGATAACCAACAGAAATTAAGCTCTCAAATGAAACTGGAGAAAAAGTACAGGATTATATTTGGACAGAGACACAGAGGTAGACATTACAGAGCAGTTACCACATCCCTGCAAACCCCCTTGAATTTTCCTCCAATCCAAAAAACTAAATCTACACTCCCCAGTGCTCCAATCCTCCCCCTGCCCCAAATGCCTCCAGCATCCAAGAGGCCTAAAGAAGCCTCTGGAAGCCCCAAAACAGGCCTACTGCTTACATGTTCTTCCTGATAAAGTGGCTCCTGCCAGATACAGGGCAGGAGGATGAGGAAAGGAGAATGAACTGACCTTATTGTGAGTTTATAAAGAGATAGCAGAATTATGGGATTGAATAACAATCTTCTAGTCCTCAGAAGATTTTTTTAACCCTATAGTCTCAACCTGGAACATTCCAACCCTTATTCAGTCTCCTAATTCCTGCTCATCACACTACTCATCTAACTGGAAACACATTCTCTATACAGTGAACAGTGCCAACCAATTCCTGCTTCATTCTGGTGCTTTCTCTCAAACCCATCTGTCGCTCAGATCCTGGACACAACTCTTCTCATCCAATGGGACTTCTCAGATGACATCAACTGTCTGAAAGGAACTCAGTAACAACTTGTACATACTTTAAACCCAAACTGGCTCACTCCAAATCAAAACTCCTTTGTAGAACACACTTGATCTTAACACCTTCCTGCATTGCCCAACAGTACATGTCCTGCACTTCTCCCACCAGGAAATAACCACCCCTTGAACAGGTTTTATCCCCACACGAAGGCAGAAAACACCCATACAATTCTCCCAACAAATCCTTTTCACAAACAAAGGAACTCTATTTCCATCTGCATTGTGCTCAGCAGCACTCAACATCAAATACTGGACAGTCCCAGTCCATTCTCACTCAACTCTTTGCAGTCCGTGCATCCAAGCAACTGCCCACTGCAAAGTCTCAATTACTCATTGCAGATTCTCTTAGAGTCCCTCTCAGCACAATCTGGCTCAGTCCAGAGTCGTCTCCAATGGCATCTCCACCCCTGGGGCACTCAAATGGGGCAACTAAGTCCAATTCACTTCCATTCTACAAGATGTTGCTCCATTCTGCTTTTCATGTATGCAGGAGTGGAGATCCCTTTGTCACAGATGAGTTCCATCTCTGTCACGGATGAGTTCCAGTATCTACAAGAGTCCCAGGCTTCTACTTGTCTCTTGTACCAGGCCATCCTCCACCCCTGAGGGTTCTGTCCTGCAGTTCCTTCGCTCTAGCTGCACACTCAGAAGTGAACCCCCACACCACCAGTCCCTGCCCTTATCTTCCTTCCCCAGTCTGAACAAAATCATTTCAAATTTTATTCAGCCTTTCCCAGCACCTCTCCCTCCACCTTCTCAACAGACAACTGAAAAGGTGGTGGACGAGAAGGAGGTGGCAGAATAGGGAAGAAAACCACTACAAGATCAGTTCCATTCGCAGGAGCCACTGCCTGACCAGGAGCATCCATCCTCAACACTGCCTCACCGGCCAGAGGAGGCACTACTGCCAGGGCACCCTTGCAGCTCATCCTGACACTTGAGCAGGGGAGACTTAATAAAGGAGAAATTCTTATCACTGGGTTTTCAGTATTGAATTAACCAACTTCAGTACAGTTTGCTTTTATAACAGACTTTGAAGCTTTGCTTATCTCCCCTGCATTGGGGCTACATCAGATTGTCACTCTGGGCTCCACTACTCACTCAGTCCTCTTCAGAGCGGTGCAATTTTCTCCTGAACATCTGGGCTTTTAATGAGCCTGCACATTTTAAGTTGACTACAACCACAACATCATCTGCAACGCTGAGTTACCTCACTGTCATGTGCCTGCTCTCTGATCCAAGCTCACTCTCCTCTCCCAGAAGAGAGATCTGCTAACAGCTGTGACCAGCAGGCTGAGCTTTAATGTGCACAGCTTTGTTATACATTCCACAGCACAGCTATATGTTCACTAATAGAAGTGTCTATGTGTGCTATAAACGGCACAGCATTTCCAGCTTCAACCAGCTTGTCAAGGTAGCTGTGGTTTCATTTTCCACTTTAGCAAGGCTCTTGCCTCATTGTTTCCCAAGTCTTATGCTGACTCCAGGATTGGACACATTCTTCTGCTCCCCAAGGTTTTGGAGAAGGCTAAGTTCACAAGTGTGGCTCCTAAAAGTTTCCAGCATCTAGTGCTCCTCCTTTCTGCTTCCCTTCTTAATCTTGCAGAGGGCTTCAACTGTAGAAATGCCCAAGTCCAGCCATGCTCTGCAAAGGGCTGACCTTCCAAATTTCACAGTATTGACTCCTTTGAGTTACCAGTGGCTTCTATTTGGACAGTGCCATGGTCTAGTTGACTGGCTAGGGCTGGGTGATAGGTTGGACTGGATGATCTTTGAGGTCTCTTCCAACCTGGTTGATTCTATGATTCTATGATTCTATGACATTACTTCAAATTAAGCTGTCACCAAAGTCCCACACGAAATATAGCAGTCATGGGTAGGCTTACTGGTTTTGTCTACAATGAAAGTACATCCTGTCATAATAACATCTGCAGTACAGCTGCTGGAGCTGTGTTTGTGCCTGATCTCTTCCTATTAACGTGTTTTTTGTGTTATGTTTCAGGGTGTAACTAAATATTTTCAGTTCTGGGGAATGCATAGATAGATCACATCAATTGTGATTTATTTTTGCCCATTTAAAAAGCAATGAGCTATTAAAAAAATGCTAGCTAGTGTATACAAAGTTGCATAAATCTCTGTTTTAATGCTCTAATGATGAAAATAACACCAGCAGATAAGCCTATAATAAATGGAAAAGAATCACAGGGCATCAGAGAGGTCAGCAAAACCAGGAGATGATAACTTGTGGAGCCAGCATTTGATAGATCAGCACTCTTGTTCTGAGCTGGGTGAAGCAGAGACAAGTAGACACTAGAGAAAAACACAAGCAAGTTCTTTATTCTGGCACTGCATTAGAGCAGTCTAAAGATAGCACCAAGGACTGTGTGGAAATCCCCTGGATACATTTCATATATTTTTTCTAGTGAATCTCAGGACAGCAAATACAAGAGGCGAGGGTAAGTGGATGACCACAACTGGTGCAGGCTGTGTTTTGGTATCCCTTTTTTGCAGGGCAGACACTCAAGGTGGAATTCATGGCCATTGTCTTTCCCTCCCTTGACTACAAGAAGCATCCACAGAACTTGTCCACATAGAATCATAGAATCATAGAATCAATCAGGTTGGAAGAGACCTCCAAGAACATCCATTCCAACCTAGCACCCAGTGATAGCCAATCAACTAGACCACAGCACTAAGTGCCCCCTCCAGTCTTTTCTTGAACATCTCCAAGGATGGTGACTCCACCACCTCCCTGGGCAGCCCATTCCAATGGCAAATATCCAGCCTATAACTCCCCTGCACAACTTGAGACTGTGTCCCCTTGTTCTGTTGCTGGTTGCCTGGGAGAAGAGACCAACCGTTACGTGGCTACAACCTCCCTTCATGTAGTTGTAGATAGCAATGAGATCATCCCTGAGCCTCCTTTTCTCCAGGCTAAACCACCCCAGCTCCCTCGGCCTCCTCTCACAGGGCTGTGCTCCAGGCCTCTCACCAGCTTTGTTGCCCTTCTCTGGACATGTTCCAGCACCTCAACATCTCTCTTGAATTGAGGGGCCCTGAACTGGACACAGCACTCAAGGTGTGGCCTGACCAGTGTTGAGTACAGGGGCAGAATAACCTCCCTTGTCCTGCTGGCCACACTGTTCCTGATGCAGGCCAGGATGCCATTGGCTCTCCAGGCCACCTGGGCACCTGGCACATTTGGTACACAAGTAGATGTTTACATTGTAAAGATGATATGTTTGATGAGATGAACCTCATAACCTATTTCTAAGGAGATGTTTCCTCTTGGAGAAAGTTAGAAAATCAGGGCAATGTGCAGACTGTCTTCTACTTCATAGCTTTCTGACTAATCAGTTCGATGCTGGGTAAACCACAGAGGCACTCAGAATTCATGGTGACTAATGTGTCCTGAAGTCAATGGGTGTTAGGCATTTAGATGCCTTGCATATCTGGGGTAATTAACCTCTCACTTCTTGCATTTGTGTATTCATTCCACATGAAACTGGAGAACACTTACCTGACTCTCCTCAGTAGTTATGAGATTAAATTGCTGATTACAGTATGCACTGTAACACTTAATATTTCTGTCTGCATTGAGGATGTACACATTCCCCAACAATGTAACTTTGGGATCGATCTTTTCAGACTCCTCTTTAATTTCTCTCAAGTCACTCTGTCTTGTTTTCTTTCAGGTACTCCACAAGATACAGAGGAATCAAAGTGAAACATGCCCAGGTGCAAGCATGTGGAATGAGATTCACATCTCTGCACTAAAAGCCAGCTAAATACTGAGCCCGCTTCATTACCTTTTCCTTGGTTGTTTTATCAGAGTTCTAGAAATGTACTTTTATTCTCAGATCATTCCCACTTCAGGTCAAATACATTACCAGTGTAAAATTCAGAGTAAATGGAGGTACATCAGTGCAGAGCCAGAACTAAGTTTGTCACATAAAGATAACAGCTGCAATTCAAGAGCCATCATCTCGCTGAATAACAGTGAGAAACAGGAAAAGTGAAGTCAAGCCACGCCTGGAAACCTCTCTTTGCAGAGTCACACAACAACCTGAGTTTCCTGAACAAAGGACAGGTGATTGTTTTTGAAGTCTTCAAATACTTGTTTTTGTCTTCCTGATTCTAACTTCATCAAAGACTACGTGCAAAAATCTTAACAAACTAAAACCACCCTTAAATACTCACCCATACTGGATGAGTCTGTCCTCTATGCCTTCTGACAGTTTTGTGCATGGGATCGTTTCAGCAGAAGGTCTCCCCCTGCCCCACCTCATCTACCTCACCCTCTCTGCCCGTCCTGGCAGGCAGTGATGGGTGGGATGCTTTACCATCAGGCCTTCCAGCAGCTTCTCTATTGCCTCAGCCTGGACCATCTCCAGATTCTGCTATCCAGAGCAATGTGAGCACAAAAGCATATTTTATTTCATTTGATCAGTAACCACTTGAGAGAAATAAGGGATTACTTCAACAGATGTCTCCCACTTTTCCACTGGGTATTGGTAACACATACTCCTCCCCAGCTGTTAGTGAGACACAGGAGAAAATAGCCACTGGTGATGGCTTATCTGCGCAGATTTCATGTGGCTTGTCACCAGAAGACAGGGTTTGGTAAATCATGCAGCCATTCTGCTGCATTTGGTTTGTTCTAACTTCTCTCAACATATATTCAAAGTATGGCATTTTCACAGATGCATATTTTAAAACCAAATTCTACCACCTTTATCTCTCCTCTCTATACCCTTGCTAGTGTAAAATCTAAGTTGGAAGCATTTAATGATTCATGCAAACTCTTCCTTTCTCACGTGAAAGCAGCTCTTGCTCCTCAGACGCTTTATCTAGGTGCTTTTAGGTGCAGGTGTTTGCATGCAAATTGCAGGGTTTTGTTATTTCTATCCCAAGGTGAGCTGTTTCAGATAGAGCTCTTATCTCCAGACATCTCTCTCCGAGCAACACGAACACAGTGTCACGTTAGTCAACAATGGCACAGGTACTTCTGCCCATTTCAAACGCGATTGCTGATGAAAGACCTCAGATGAGCCTTTGATTGGAGCAGCACATCACCTGCACTCGTGGTCACACATCATGTGCATCACAGAATCATAGAATCAATCAGGTTGGAAGAGACCTCCAAGATCATCCAGTCCAACCTAGCACCCAGCCCTATCCAATCAACCAGACCATGGCACTAAGTGCCTCATCCAGGCTTTGCTTGAACACCTCCAGGGACAGTGACTCCACCACCTCCCTGGGCAGCCCATTCCAATGGCAATCACTCTCTCTATGAAGAACTTCCTCCTAACATCCAGACTATACCTACCCTGGCACAACTTGAGACTGTGTCCCCTTGTTCTGTTGCTGTGAGGATGAGGAGACATGGGAATTAGTTGCTTAGAGAATCTGTGGCTGGTTCATCCCTGGAGGTGTTTAGGCTGGATGAGCCTTCAAGCAGCCTGGTCTAACGGGAGGTGTCCTTGTACATGTCAGAGGGGTTGGTTGGAACTAGATGACCTTTTTGGTCCCTTCCAACTCAAGCCATTCATCAAGCACACACAGGTCTAGGGAGGTCCTTCTTTCCCTCTGCTATGCCCTAGTGAGACCACACCTGCAATACTGTGTCCAATTTCGGGCTCCCCAGTTCAAGAAAGGGATCTGCTGGAAAGAATCCAACAGAGAACCAGGAGGATGACTGAGGGACTTGAGCACTTCCCCTATGAAGGGAGACTGGGAAACCTGTGACTTTCATCTGGAAAAGACTGAGAAGAGATCTCACCCATGTGTACAAATATCTGAGGGGTGGGTGTCAAGTGGATGGTAGACTGCAGCAATAATTGCTGCCTGCCTGTGCTGGGACGGAGCTGGGCACTCTGAAACCTAAACCAGACAGGGCACCAGGGCAGCGCCTGTGGTTGGCACAGCCACTGTCACGCAGCGAGAGTGCTGTTACACTGCCAGCTGAGAAAAGTTTCCTTGTGGGTAGAGATGCTCCTTCGCAGTTCCTCTTTCGAACATTTTTCTGCCTCCTCTTTGCTTGCCACAACCTTCTCCAGCATGTGGGGCCAGCAGCCTGCGTGTCTGTTAGCAGCGTTTCACCTTCCCTTCTGCAAACGAGCACATTCCTCCTTGACCAGCAGTCGGCTGGGGCTGCCCCAAACGCCTGCCTCGCCAGCGAACGATTCGTCCTGGCCTCTCAGCCATAATATTGGCAATGGCTGCTGACTTCCAGTGCTTCTCTGCCTCTTTAAGATGGTATCACACCGAGAGAGAGAAGAGCTTGGGTTTTTTTTCTAGGAGGTTATTTAAGGCTGCCTGTTGTATAATCAAGAACTGTTTCCACCAAGTGATTAGCAGCCTACCCGGCTGTATCTTTTGTTCACCCTCTGCCTGGGAGGACACCCAGGCTTTGGGCTTTGTGTTGAGCTATTGTCACCTTTTCACTGCCTTTGTTTCCAGCCAGCATGGGTTTAGGAAGGGCAGATCCTGCCTCTCCAACCTGATCTCCTTCTATGCTCAGGTGACTGCTTGGTGGATGTGGGGAGGCCTGTGGATGTGGTCTGTCTGGACTTCAGCAAGGCCTTTGACCCTGTCCCCCACAGCAAACTGCTGGCTAAGCTGTCAGCCCATGGCTTGGATGGCAACACTCTGTGCTGGGTTAGGAACTGGCTGGAGGGCCGGACCCAGAGAGTGGTGGTGAATGGTGCCACATCCAGCTGGCAGCTGTCACTAGTGGTGTCCCTCAGGGATCTGTGCTGGGCCCCATCCTCTTTAACATCTTCATAGATGATCTGGATGAGGGCATGGAGTCAGTCATCAGCAAGTTTGCAGATGACACCAAGCTGGGGGCAGATGCGGCTGGGTTGGAGGGCAGAAGGGCTCTGCAGCAGGACCTTGACCGCCTGCACAGATGGGCAGAGTCCAAAGGGATGGCTTCAATAGCTCCAAGTGCAGGGTGCTGCACTTTGGCCACAGCAACCCCATGGAGAGATACAGGCTGGGGTCGGAGTGGCTGGAGAGCAGCCAAACAGAGAGGGATCTGGGGGTGCTGATTGATACCTGCCTGAACATGAGCCAGCAGTGTGCCCAGGTGGCCAAGAGAGCCAGTGGCATCCTGGCCTGCATCAGGAATGGTGTGGCCAGCAGGAGCAGGGAGGTCATTCTGCCCCTGTACTCTGCACTGGTTAGACCACACCTTGAGTGCTGTGTTCAGTTCTGGGCCCCCCAGTTTAGGAGGGACATTGAGATGCTTGAGCATGTCCAGAGAAGGGCGACGAGGCTGGGGAGAGGCCTTGAGCACAGCCCTACGAGGAGAGGCTGAGGGAGCTGGGATTGGTTAGCCTGGAGAAGAGGAGGCTCAGGGGAGACCTTATTGCTGTCTACAACTACCTGAGGCGTGGTTGTGGCCAGGAGGAGGTTGCTCTCTTCTCTCAGGTGGCCAGCACCAGAAGGAGAGGACACAGCCTCAGGCTGTGCCAGGGGAAATTTAGGCTGGAGGTGAGGAGAAAGTTCTTCACTGAGAGAGTCATTGGACACTGGAATGGGCTGCCCGGGGAGGTGGTGGAGTCGCCGTCCCTGGAGCTGTTCAAGGCAGGATTGGACGTGGCACTTGGTGCCATGGTCTGGCCTTGAGCTGTGTGGTAAAGGGTTGGACTTGATGATCTGTGAGGTCTCTTCCAACCCTGATGATACTGTGATACTGTGTGATACTGTTAAAGTGCTCCACCACCCTCACAGTAAAGAATCAGGGCTTTGGGCAACCTGATCTAGTTGAGGATGCCCCTGCTGACTGCCATCCTTTCAAATCTGCTAGAACCGTGCCAGCACATGGGTCAGCACTGCAAGCTTCCCAACAGAGCTTCCTGTCAGCTCTTTACTTCAAAACCTTTCTTAGACCTTGATGATTGTTGGAACAACCCAATATCAAACCTAGAAAATATTTGAAACTAAAAATACAGAGCAGCCAGGAGTATTGCATGTGGTTGAGTAAGGGGAAGTACTTGACCTCTTGGTGCCCTGAGTTCCACATGAGCAGTCCTGAGCCTGTTGAATCAGTATCTGACAGCTCACTTTTCAATTAGTTATGATGTTATGTTTCAGACATTCAATAATAACATCTTCATATAAGTGTCTGCTGATGGGAATTCTTGCCAGTTGCTAAAGGTATGCAGAACAAGGAGCACGCACAAACAAGGAGCAAGGTACAGCTGCTGAAGTGCATTTAACATGAACTACTTTCACCACATAGAGAAAGGTTGATTCTGTGGGCCTGGAACACAAACCCTATGAGGAGAGGCTGAGGGAGCTGGGCCTGTTTAGCCTGGAGAAGAGGAGGCTCAGGGGAGACCTTATTGCTGTCTGCAACTACCTGAAGGGACATTGTAGCCAGGTGGGGGGTGGCCTCTTCTCCCAGGCAACCAGCAACAGAACGAGGGGACACAGTCTCAAGTTGTGCTGGAGGAGGTATAAGTTGGATGTCAGGAGGAAGTTCTTCACAGAGAGAGTGATTGGCATTGGAATGGGCTGCCCAGGGAGGTGGTGGAGTCACCGTCCCTTGAGGTGTTCAAGAAAAGCCTGGATGAGGCACTTAGTGCCATGGTCTAGTTGACTGGCTAGGGCTGGGTGCTAGGTTGGACTGGATGATCCTGGAGGTCTCTTCCAACCTGGTTGATTCTATGATTCTATGATTCTATGAACAAAGTATTCTTTACAGGGGCAGAGGAAACAAGAGCATTGGTGTTAAGTATTTTAAAAGATTTTTTTCTGGAGGTCTATCTGTGAATAAAATGATTTTGTGCATTTGGAGGGATTCTTGATTCTTCCACATGTTTCCTATAGAGCTCAGACAAATAGTTCAACCTATCTGTTGTTGGGGTTTTAAAATAGCCTTCCTGGTAGCACTGCTCTATACAACAATTTCACATGCTGGAAGAGGTGCTTGAGATACTCTGTAAAAATGTGTATTATACACAGACACTTTATCCTGCTCCCTACTGCTGGTCCAGTAAAACAAGAAACACCAGCATCTCTTGAAGGTGTGATGCTTCTGTAAGAGATTATGGTAAGAGATAGGTTCGTAGCCAGCAAGCTCTAAATAAAGGTTCAGAATCACAACTTACTTTCTCTTTGCCATCACAATGAGCAGTTTCATCAAGGACTGACTAAACAGTGGTGCAAGATTAGCCTGGCAGTGTGTTAAGATATCTCTCATTTCCCTGTTTTAGAAAGATGCAACCACATCTTTTCCCTAACATTTGCATGAGTCCTGGTCCCATTACCAGAAACAACAGACAGAACTCCAAAGACCTACTGGCATCAATATAAACAGACAAAAAGCTAACAAATCACTCAACACAATTCTTATTCTCTAGAGTACTCTTGTGTAAATCCTTGTTTGCATCATCTCTATTATTTACCTGAAGTCCTGATTAAATGGGGAGGTCCCAATGGACTGGAGGGTAGCAAATGTAAATCCTATCTACAACAAAGGAAGAAAAAGAGATCTGTCCTGTCAGTCTGACCTTGGTAGCAGGGAAGGGCATGGAACAGGTCATCTTGATGGCTATTACATGCCACATAGAGAACAACCAGGGGATCAGGCCCCGTCAGC
>NC_087294.1:5917500-5990000 GCF_015220805.1 Pogoniulus pusillus | reverse complement strand
CTCCTAAGGATGGGTATAATCCAACTTTGTCTCCACAGGTCTCTAGCTCAAGATTATCTTGTCTAAGTGGAGCCATTTTGCTTAAATTCAATCCCATGCCTAGTAAAGCACTACACAAATGAACTCTGTGTACTGTGCACCTCTATACTCCCAAATTTAAGAACCTCTTAAAAGGAGTTTTCCTTACCAAGATCAATCATTTGGAAAAGACATGTGTACACACAAGAAGTCAGCTTAGGTAGGCATCACATAGGGGCATAAGCAGCGTGTTTCACCCTGAAAGTTGCTCCCCACATTCCTGGTGCTCTCGGTGGTACTGAATCCAGCTAAGAGCAGGCTTATAAAGACAGCCCAAATACATGTGACAGATGTAGTATATGCAAAGCCCCCGAGAAGAACTGCAGAGCAAGTCAAACTATCCAGCACTTTCATCTCAAATTGAGCCTACAGTAAGCATATGGCCAGGATCCATGTTAAGTGGATGCAATCT
Organism: Pogoniulus pusillus; assembly: GCF_015220805.1. NCBI lineage: Eukaryota > Metazoa > Chordata > Aves > Piciformes > Lybiidae > Pogoniulus > Pogoniulus pusillus. Next base: position 5,989,510 of record NC_087294.1, on the reverse strand, counting down.
GTGTATGAGGAAAGGGAACAGGGACATGGCCACAGTGACAAACCCAGCTAGTACACAGGCTTCTGATTTTTCTCATGCAGGCAATTTGACTGAAAAAATCCCCCAAGCCTAAACCAGAGGCTTAGACAAAAACATGTATGATGTGCTGTGCAGACTTTGCATTGACTTTAAGGACATTCTTCAGACAATATTGATTAGGATTTTCAGGGGTGGCTAAATGACTTAAAAGGATAACTCCCATTGACTTGTTCCACTGTGCAATGGAATAAATCAATAAGGCTTCTTCTCTCTGAGCTATGTAAGGCAAAACCTAATAAAGGACTCAGGCATTGCAGCACCTAACCTCTGGGGCTTGGTCCTCGTTCTGCAGCCCAGAACTGTTGAGTCTGTCACCTGGCTCCCATCTGTTGGACATGTCAGACACCTCAGAAATGAGCTGGATGCTAAGCAGGAAGCATGTTTGAAACTGTACTTTCCAATCTGTCTAGAAGGCTGCAGGCAGGCAGCTGCTTGAGCTCAGTTCTTGTCCTTTAAAGTCTCTGTCACACCACTGTACTCACTGGCCTTCCAGATGGCTCTCTCCCTACTGAGTACAGCACATCCAAAGAGCTCTTCTTCTTGGGGACATCAGGCTGCAATCTCGACAAGCCAATGCATCTTGGACTTTTTGCTTTACAGTAGCAGGATTTCATCAGAAAATAAAGGACTCTTCCACTACTCAGGAGGTACTTAGACTACTCTCCTAGGAAACTGGAGGTGTTGATCTAGTTAGTTTCAACACAAATTTTGGAGCTTTTAAAGATACCCAGGGAGGGTGGCCAAGTAGTTAGGCTAATCAGTAAGAGGTGGTGACAGCACTTGCCAGAAGTGTAATTCAAAAGGGAGGCACATTTCATCATATGTCAGGTATTTTCAAAGACCTACTCAATAGGACAAGTCCTTTGGAGGATCTAGGCCAAGAAATATGTGGTTGCTGGTGCCCAGGTTAGTTTGGAAGGGGAAGAGGCATGAAGCAGTTCTAAGGAGAGAAATTGAGCTCATGACTATAAGCAGGAAATAGCCTCAAACAAGGAGGCACCTTGTAAGTCTAGGTGCAGCTGGAGTTAAACAGAAGCTGGCTGCAGTATTCTTGGGTTGAAATCTTGGTCCTTCAGTAGCTTGAGTCTATTTGTTATAGCTAATGATATCCTCTATTAGTGCTAGTTCATACCCACTGGTAATGTATCCTTGCCCACTGGCAATGTGTCCTGCAGTGGGGAAGTCCACAGAAGATATCTGACATGCAACGGAGTTCCTACCCTGAGTCAGAATCCAAAGCTATATAAGAGGATTGTGCAGGCAGCGACATGAGACCAACATGCTCCCAGTTTTGCTGATGCAAATGAATCCTGAAGTGACTCTGGTGACAGTATTGTGTGAGAAGGAACTAAAGAGAGCTTGTCAGAGCATCTGTATTTCTCTTGTGCTTTACAGAAAAGACATATGGATCTTCATAGAAAATTACACCCTCCTTGAGAAAGATAATAGGCAATTATATCTCTGACTTAGAAACTCTATAGCACACTGCATGTAAAGAGCCTCATTCAGGTCTGCAGCTTTGGATCCAGAGTGCCCTGCTAAAACTCTTTTCACCTCTTTTAAAAACACAGACCTTTCACACCAGACCAGAGCATTACTCTGCAGGTCTCATCAGATCTACATGCACTCACAGCACCATGTATTTTGGAGGAACCCTCTTCTCATCACTCTTGGAGCAGCTGCACAGGCACCATCTGTCTTACCTGGAGACTTACTGCCTGGGGCAGGAGCCATGCAGTTCAGGTTGTGCAGCACTGGGCCTGAGCCTGCAGGCTCAAGCCATGGTGTCTTAGCTCAGCACCACATGGCATAAGGACATCCCCACACCACCCTTACAGGCTGCACTCGGGGGAGCAGGCAGAGCAGTCATGGAATTACCTATCCCTAGTCCTGGTTGCTGTATCCCCTACCTTGGTTCTGCAAATTGCTCATGCCTGGGAAAATTTTATTGGATGTTTGCCTTCCTCCTCCACATCCCTTCCAAAGCATGAGAAGTGGTCATCACCAGTGCCTAGCTTTTGTATGAGGATATGTTTCTTCAAAGCACTGTATAAACATTAACTCATTAAGAAAATATAATTAAGATTCTAAGTACCTGAAACCCCTCTAGGGCTGCTCCATTGTAACCCAAATTGCTCAATGACTCTAAAAAACAAAATGCCCCACGGCTGAAAAGGTGGATGGTAAATTGCAGCTGCAAATTAATTAAAATAATCAAACAAGCCAGAGGTAACTCCTACAGTAAGGGAGTTGCTTATAATGCCAATGTTAATAGAGCATTTGCCATCAGGCGTTGCCTGGTTCCCTTTTAATATCTCTGATTACTTGATCATTGTGCAGAGCATTTTGTTCTCAATACAGCCATGCAGCCAAGGAGGAGAGGGAGGCTTTTATCAGATAAAGCTTGGTGATTTAAAATGTTTAATTGACTTCTTTCTTTTTTCATGGGAGCATGATCCAACAAGCTGCTCGCCTCCAACTACATCTACTGCTTCACCTCTCTGCAGTCTGAGACGAGCCAGTTTTTTGGCATGTGCTTCTATTGGGAAGGTTATCATAATGACCTGAAGTAAAGGTAGGAACACTGCAAGAGATCCAAAAAAACTAACCTTTAACAGTTCCAAGTGGTCACCATCCATTGTATTACGCTCACCATATGCCATCACTCTAGAATCATGACAACATTCCAGCTGCGGTCCTGCCTCCGCGTGGTGTTATTGGAGATATAAACTGGCTTAGTTTGATCATATCTAAGGAGGCCCAAAAATGATCCATGGGGGTCTTTTTGCTGCCACTCACATTTTCAAGGGTGCTTTTTGTGGTGGGGGAAAGCGCTGCTTGGGAATGAAAGGTTCTGACAGCACAGCGGAACACGGATGAAGCTGGGCAATTCAAGGAACACATGAAAACTTAGACACCTGATGCATGTAACTGTATATTTATTTCTTTCTTTTTTTTTTTTTAAAGAACACTCCTTAAATGTATGGTAAGTCAATATACAAACTTGGTTTCACAGATTTATAATCCACTGAATAGCACAAAATATAATCCAGGTGGTTGGTTTCCTTCCTCTGTGTGTTTGAGAGTGCCTGTGGGCACGCACACGTGCTGATGGTGGCAGTGGCAGCCCACCACAAGCGGTCAAACACAAGCCTGGGCTCTTCTCCACTTTCCTCTGGAGCAAACCTCACCCAGATGGAGACCCTGCTCTGGAAGACTGCGACTTTCTTGTCCGTGAATCCCGCTCCTCGAAGAGGCCAGGTTGGAGGTGCTCTCTGCTTTGCTGGCAAGGCCACGCTCCTCTGTCCCACACAGGATGGGAGCCTCCCCTGAAGCTGACCCAGGTAACACAGTAGGGAGGGACCAGCCATGGCGTTCAAGTGCAAGGAAACACCTTTTTTTCCCCAGGTGCAATTCCCCCCCTGACTCCAGGGCAGTGCTGTGTGACACCTACGTCCCACAGTCAGCCCTTGCGAGCAGGGGACTGGCGGGGCTAGGCGGGACACCACTTGTCCAGCCAGCGGGCCGGTTCCTCGCCCAGCCCCATGCGGCCGTAGGGGCCTTGCCACCCCACTGCTGGAGGCAGGGGAGCAGGTCCAACCATGGGCAGACTCAAGCCTCCCAGCAGTCAGCAGTGCCCCAGCCGGCAGCACAGCAAACCTCGCTTGTCCCACTGAGTTTACACAGACGGCACCAGTAATGCACTTGCACATATTTACATGGGGTGGAATGTTTTCCCATAGCCTTTTAAAGGAGTATATAGATCAACATGTTCACATAAGACCAAATACTTTTAATATATTTATAACTGTTTTATAAAGCTTTGAAAAAACTCACAATAGCACATTGTTTTACTTTAATGCTTTACGGTACTATCAGTTTAAAATCACAATCAGCACTTAAGTTATAGTCAATCCAGCAAACAAGAGACCAAAAAAAAAATTACAAGAGTTAAGAACTGACTGATACATCTTTTATCTTTTTTTTTTTTCCTTCCTTTTTTTTTTTTTTGTAACTAATGCATAAGTGCAGAATAAGATAAGATACTCTAGTTTAAATATCCTGTTTTACAATATACATTTTGTTCTAATTACGCAACAGTAAATCCCATGCTTCACATAGAAAAGCAATCCACAACATTAAGAAAAAAATGTACAATTTATGAAACAAAGTAAATAAATATTAGTATTACAGAATCGGAGCTGTACATAAAAGCTGTTCAGTTTTAATCATATAAAAATATGTTTTAGTGCAACCTCACATATATTGATGCTGTTTCGCTTTACATCATTTAGATCCAAGTGTCCAAAAAAAGGAAAGAAATTACATTTATTACAAAGCAGATACACAAATTCTAAAATATGTACAAATTACTGCTAAAAAAATGCTTATAAGAATATAAGCAAAAGTAAAGAAAAGGCACAAACATCTGTACAATTTAAAAGTACCAGACCCAAGAAGAATTTCAAATTTAGTTTTGGTCAGGCTCATGATGGACTTGTTATTTTTATCTAATTCTTTTGATAAAACAAAAGTATGTATATATATATATATATATATATATAATAGCAAACTACTGTAACTTAGAACAGGCATGCTGTAAAGTTGAATACTCCTTCTATCTCTAGAAAAACAACAAAAAAAAAAGGTAAAAAAAAAAAACCTGGGGTAAATGTATGGGTGAAAGTCTCCATGCACCTCAGATCAATGGGGCTTGCTCTTCTCAGATGCTGGATCTTTCCTTTCCTGTGTGCTTGCGGCGGGGTCGCTCCTGCTGTGAAAGCCCAGCTGCCGGACCTCCACAAAGCTCTTGCTGTAAAAAGTGGGATGGGCTAAAGCAGTCTGTGATGTACCAAAACTGTCCTGTTCACCACTGTGCAAGTCAGGATGGGTGGCTGAGGCACAAGTCTGGCCTGGCTCAGATCCACTAAAGTGTTTAATGCTAAAATGTGCACTTTCTAAGGGTTTCTGGTGAGGCTCGGAAGGCCTCTGCAGCTGCTCCGCCCCGTGCAGAACGGCTTCTTCTGTGGCGATTCGCAGAGAGGCTATGGCTTTTGTACAAGTCTGTATGTTCTCCTCCTGCTCCCTCTCAGTAGCTACAACACTGTCCTCCGAGGTGCTCTGCGACAGCAACAGCAACGGAGAGGAGGGTGCGCTGGAGGGAGCGCTGGGGTGCAAGCTGTGCAGAGAGGTACGTTTCTCGTGGTGCTTAGAAATACTATAGGATTCTTTTGTTAGGATTTCCCCAGTTCTTCTTTGCTTCTCCTCAGAGCCCTCCCTCTGCAGGGCCAGAGTGGACGGAGAATGTAAACCTGAAAGGGCCACGGGTACTGAATGGACCATCTGGATACCCCCGATGGGCATCATAGGGATAGGCGCTCGGATCTGTTGCTGGGAGTGTAGTGGAAGGTGACTGAAGACGTAGTCGCTCGGACCTTCAGGGAATGGGCTAGACCCGTGGTGCTCCATGCCTCCTTTTTCTCCATATACACTGAAGTAAGGCCCCTGAGACAATCCCCTTCTCTGTAAGCACAAAACAAAAAACAACAAAAACGTGTCAGTGCTGCTACTAGCAACATTCTTGTCTGGCTGCCAAACCACCTACCTGCTTTCCTGTCTAGCACCACCTCCCATTCATGCAGCACCTTTCATCTACATGGATCCCAAAGCATTTGGAAAACTCCACTAATTGCTTATCCAAACAACAGAGGAGGTTTTGCTTAGCTCAGCCCTACAGGGCTCATGCCTCTGAGGTGAAAGGCAGCATCTAGTTAAGAGTTGTTCAGCACACAATGCAGCAAGTTAGGTCAGGAAGTGAATTGTACTCAAATGAAACTGTGGAGAGAGAATCTGAGGTAGATAGAGTAGTTTCATCCTCCAGAAGGAATCTGGCCAGGAGATCTATCTCACCCTCTGTACAAACTGCTGGTATTGCAGTCCACAATGGGTATCAAGACTGTTGCAGTAAAACACATACCACAGTATGCTGGGATCTCCAGAGTACTAAAGACCTGGACCTGCTCAAAAGAGTCTAGAGGATGGCCACAAAGATGACTAGAGGGCTGGAGAACTTCCACTGTGTGGATAGACTGACAGTTGGAATTGCTTAGCCTGGAGAAGAGAAGGCTCTGGGAAGACCTCATAGTGGCTTTCCTGTACTTAAAGGGGACCTACAGGAAGTGACTATTTCACAGAATCACAGTATCATCAGGGTTGGAAGAGACTTCATAGATCATCAAGTCCAACCCTTTACCACAGAGCTCAAGGCCAGACCATGGCACCAAGTGCCACGTCCAATCCTGCCTTGAACAGCTCCAGGGACAGCGACTCCACCACCTCCCCGGGCAGCCCATTCCAGTGTCCAATGACTCTCTCAGGGAAGAACTTTCTCCTCACCTCAAGCCTAAATTTCCCCTGGTGCAGCCTGAGGCTGTGTCCTCTTGTTCTGGTGCTGGCCACCTGAGAGAAGAGAGCAACCTCCTCCTGGCCACAACCTCCCCTCAGGTAGCTGTAGACAGCAATAAGGTCTCCCCTGAGCCTCCTCTTCTCCAGGCTAACCAATCCCAGCTCCCTCAGCCTCTCCTCGTAGGGCTGTGCTCAAGGCCTCTCCCCAGCCTCGTCGCCCTTCTCTGGACACTCTCAAGCATCTCAATGTCCCTCCTAAACTGGGGGCCCAGAACTGAACACAGGACTCAAGGTGTGGTCTAACCAGTGCAGAGTACAGGGGCAGAATGACCTCCCTGCTCCTGCTGGCTACACCATTCCTGATGCAGGCCAGGATGCCACTGGCTCTCTTGGCCACCTGGGCACACTGCTGGCTCATGTTCAGGTGGGTATCAATCAGCACCCCCAGATCCCTCTCTGTTTGGCTGCTCTCAGCCACTCCGACCCCAGCCTGTATTTCTGCATGGGGTTGCTGTGGCCAAAGTGCAGCACCCTGCACTTGGAGCTATTGAACCCCATCCCACTGGACTCTGCCCATCTGTCCAGGCGGTCAAGGTCCTGCTGCAGAGCCCTTCTGCCCTCCAACCCAGCCACATCTGCCCCCAGCTTAGTGTCGTCTGCAAACTTGCTGATGACTGATTTGATGCCCTCATCCAGATCATCTATGAAGATGTATTTATCACAGAGTCAAGTGGCAGGACAAGAGGTAATGGTTTCAAACCAAAAGATGGCAGATTTATATTAGATTTTACGAAGAAATGATTTACTGTGAGGGTGGCAAGACACTGGAACAGGATGGCCTATCTCACTAAAGGCCAGGTTTGATGGAGCTTTGAGAATCCCAATCTAGTGGAAAGTGTCTTCAAGGTCTCTTCCAACCCAAACCACACTATGATTCTATGGACACTCCCTGCTCATCACCACAGCTTGGCAGTACAGGAAACATCTGACTGCATGTACATATTTTCTGTGTGCTGAAAGACCCTGCCCCAGAAAAGGCACTTGATCCCCATGAGCTTTACCCAATCCTTGATGAAAATGGATGGGTATTTCCATGGAAGTTCAACTGCTTTGCAAATCGTTACAGTCATTACCACAATGGAGCACCACTCTGGCCTACCTGTAGCCTAAACAAGTAAGGAATGCACAGGCATTAGCTGTGAGTGAAAGGGATGATTCTGTTGAGACTCACCCACTCATAATGGGATTGAGAAAAATGAGGGATTTTGCAATGGCTATAAAAAACTATCTTGCTATATTGACATTTTCAGTGCCTTCTCATTATCTCCTGCCTGGAAAGAATGAATAGATTCATCTCTACTCTGGATTAAATATGCCCTGAGCTTTTAGGTTGATCTGTTTTTTTCCTTTCCCCTCCCCTCCCCTCCCCTCCCCTCCCCTCCCCTCCTCTCCCCTCCTCTCCCTTCCTCTCCCCTCCCCTCCCCTCCTCTCCCCTCCTCTCCCTCTCCCCTCCCCTCCTCTCCCCTCCTCTCCCTCTCCCCTCCCCTCCTCTCCCCTCCTCTCCCCTCCTCTCCCCTCCTCTCCCCTCCTCTCGCCTCCTCTCCCCTCCTCTCCCCTCCTCTCCCCTCCTCTCCCCTCCTCTCCCCTCCTCTCCCCTCCTCTCCCCTCCTCTCCCCTCCTCTCCCCTCCTCTCCCCTCCTCTCCTCTCCTCTCCTCTCCTCTCCTCTCCTCTCCTCTCCTCTCCTCTCCTCTCCCCTCCTCTCCCCTCCTCTCCCCTCCTCTCCCCTCCTCTCCCCTCCTCTCCCCTCCTCTCCCCTCCTCTCCCCTCCTCTCCCCTCCTCTCCCCTCCTCTCCCCTCCTCTCCCCTCCTCTCCCCTCCTCTCCCCTCCTCTCCCCTCCTCTCCCCTCCTCTCCCCTCCTCTCCCCTCCTCTCCCCTCCTCTCCCCTCCTCTCCCCTCCTCTCCCCTCCTCTCCCCTCCTCTCCCCTCCTCTCCCCTCCTCTCCCCTCCTCTCCCCTCCTCTCCCCTCCTCTCCCCTCCTCTCCCCTCCTCTCCCCTCCTCTCCCCTCCTCTCCCCTCCTCTCCCCTCCTCTCCTCTCCTCTCCTCTCCTCTCCTCTCCTCTCCTCTCCTCTCCTCTCCTCTCCTCTCCTCTCCTCTCCTCTCCTCTCCTCTCCTCTCCTCTCCTCTCCTCTCCTCTCCTCTTGTCCTTTATTCTTAACTTTTACCATGTTTTCCATCTGCTGATTAAGTGTCATTTACTGCTGACCAGAGGAATAATGATGACAGAAGTGCAGGATGACATTTTCATAATTGTGTGTGGGATTTCACCACACAACTCTTGGGGGCTCCCATAGGAAATTAAATGCTCTACAAATTGACCAAACACCTATCAATTGCCCCAGAGCTGTGCAGCTACCACAGTCCTTGTGTGGCAGCCTGAGGATTGCCCTGCTAAATGTCAATGTATTAAAGTGGCAGCACTTTGGTGCTGGGAAATCCTAGCTCTCAAGGCATTAAGTAACCTCTTGATCCCATCTCAGGGAGCTGGTTTAGGGGACAATTAACGATTCAGTTTCTGTGCTACCCAAGGGCTCAATCTCACTGCGCTCAGATGCTTTGTCCTGTTTGATATAAATCAACACAGTGACAGGAAGGGTGACCCATAATCATCATACTCAAACTTAAGAGATGTTATTATTCAGAGACTAATCTATGTTGGGAATTTTTCTATTCAGAAAGTGAGACACTTGAGTCTCATAAAAGAGAAACTGTCAAAAGAAAGCACGGTGGCAGCATGTTAGACTGCTGAATGGGGAAAAATCTACAGAATAAACTGCAGTTGCCAAGCCACAAGACACAGTTCACTTACCCTGTCAGTCTTTTCTATTGCTAATCTCACCCCTGCACAGCTGCTTGCTGCCTTTTTTTTTTTCATCTTTGCTCTGTCAACCCATTCCTCAGTCATACTGTCTTGGCTGTTTCCTAAGCTATGACACTTATCACTATTGCATCTGATGTGAACTTACAGCAAAAGGAAGCAAAAAAAGAAAAAAAGAGTAAAACTTATCAAAGGCCAAACCTAGCCACACACAAATGTCTAATGAAGAAAGACACTGGCTTCATGTTGTACCCTGACACAGTCTCAACAGGGAATAGTGCAAGCCTGTCCTTGTCAGGCAGAGATGGCTAACATGATAGAAACTGCTACACGCTTCAAGATAAGTAGCATCATCCAATACATGTCTCATGTGCCTAATTTTTACATAGCCAATGACAGTGTATGCATGTCCACTGGATGCCTTCCAAACCTGGCTGAGCAAGTATCAGATTATCTTTCTCTGCCTGGGGCAGATAAGTTCAGGAAAGGCAAACAGAAATGGTTACTCTTCATCTCTTACTCTGCTGTTATTTCTTTTACCAGTATAGATAGCATTTTCACACCTACAAGCAGACACACAGACATATATTCATCACAGAAGGTTAGAGGGTGAAAGGGACCTCAAAAAGATTATTCAGTCCAACCCCACTGTCAGAGCAGGATTACCTATACCAGATCACACAGGAATGCATCCAGTCAGGTCTTGAATACCTCCAGAGAGAGACTCCACAATTCCTCTGGGCAGCCTGTTCCAAAGTTCTGTCACAGTCACTGTGAGAAAATTCTTCCTCATGCTTACATGCTTCAACTTCCACCCATTGCCCCTTGTCCTGTCACTGAGCATCACTAAGAAGAGCCTGGCTCCATCCTCTTGGCACTGACCCTTTACATATTTATAAACATTAATGAGGTCACCTCTCAGTCTCCTCTTCTCCAGGCTAAAGAGTCCCAGCTCCTTCAGTCTCTCCTCATGGGGAAAGGCTGAATATTAAAGGAGCTGTCTTCTATAACAACCAACCAGAAAATCCCAACACTTCACTCTCTTGACAGGGTGAGTATTAGATCCCATCACTGAGCACAGTGCAGAAAGTCACAGCATCTTTGTGTGGTGCAGGCAGAACGGGTTGCTACCAGCACAGTGACAAAAGCTCCTCCCTTTGTCAGGTGATGGGAATCCAGTTTGATTCCCATTAATTCTCATTTGTTGTGTTTTAGCATGTTTCCTTCCAAATCCAGGTGACATAATTTGTGAGCAACAATCTTCTGGAGGAATTTTTCACCAAACTCTCTAGCCTGGTCATAAAGCTAGACTGCCACATCGTACCCTGAGCAAAGCCCTACCCAGCTTCACAGGTCCTCTAGAATGCCTTAGAGATGACATAGGGTTTACCCTGTATTGGGTACAGCACCTAGAACAGGATGTGGGGGGACTAAGAGGAAGATCACATCTCAAAGCCAAGTACCCTTCATTGACATCCTCCTGGCAATCTCAGAGCACAGCCTGCAAAAAGATGGCAGGTGGAGAACAATCTGTTTGATTAGCATACTGTAATGTACACGAGGCTTTTGAAAGCTAGAAACCAGGAACTGCTGAACTCTACTATGTGCTTTCTGAAAGACATGGTGATTAGCAGAGGGGTGAGAATCTGTGTGGACTTCACTTTGCTCAACTTGCAGGCTTGAGAAGGTACAATAGCAATCTATACACACCAGTGAACCTATTTACAGTTTACCTGGACTTTAGAATGCTGGCTCTGTGAACAGAAATGCATTTTGCTCAAGATAATAAAGTATGGAATGCTTAGGAAAGGATTTAATATATGTATGTTTGTGATAATCAAAGAACCTTAAGTATTTTATTGACACACAGATGCCTAACTCCCTTGGAATCATAGAATCATAGAATCAACCAGGTTGGAAGAGACCTCCAAGATCATCCAGTCCAACCTAGCACCCAGCCCTAGCCAGTCAACTAGACCATGGCACTAAGTGCCTCATCCAGGCTTTGCTTGAACACCTCCAGGGACAGTGACTCCACCACCTCCCTGGGCAGCCCATTCCAATGCCAATCACTCTCTCTGCCAACAACTTCCTCCTAACATCCAGCCCAGACCTCCCCTGGCACAACTTGAGACTGTGTCCCCTTGTTCTATTGCTGCTTGCCTGGGAGAAGAGACCAACCCCAACCTGGCTACAATGTCCCTTCAGGTAGTTGTAGACAGCAATGAGGTCCCCCCTGAGCCTCCTCTTCTGCAGGCTAAACACCCCCAGCTCCCTCAGCCTCTCCTCATAGGGTTTGTGTTCCAGGCCCCTCACCAGCTTTGTCGCCCTTCTCTGGAGTACATTATTTTGTGTTTCACCTGAACTCAACTATTCTTTGGCTTAAATATGTCTTCCAGAAAGGCATCAGGAGGAGAGGAATCCATCTTTCCTTCCTTGCACCCTTTTTTAAAGATAGGCAACAACATTGCTTAAATATGCCTGGGCTGGGCTCCTGTATTGAGATTTGCCTGGGCTCTGCTTGCCTGTATTGAGATTCTGGTAACTGTACTATTGTCTGGGCTTCTCCCTCAAAACACTCAACATGTTCAACATTCAACACAGGACAAATATCTTCTACATTGTGTTTTTTTACTGCTACATGCCTAATCCTACATCAAAAATAAGGTAAGTGTTGAAAGCCCATCTGGCATGGTGGATTTACAAAAGAAGGAGCTAAGGGTGCTAAACCAGTCCTTATAATGTGCTAAACACCTTGCTGGGAGGTGTGCATAACACACAAGGCAAACTTTACAGCAAGAACTGTCAGATGGCCAAGCCTGACTGTTACAGACCCTTCTGTTGGCATCATCACACATCAAAAATCACTGCTACAGGATGCCAGCCAAGTGTCTGAAGCAAGACATTAAGAGACTGGATCTCCCTGCACAGTGCCAGCTGTAGAATCTCATATAACCCTTTCCATATACTAAGATACCATGACTGTTAAACTGGTGGCTCTTTATGCTCTTGTGCTTCCTTACTTTGTCAGTAGAACTGCTGCTCAGATTTGTGTCCTCTCTCAGCTACACAGAGCCAGCCCCTATGAGAGAGCTGCAGTGTTTCAGCTTGCCCTTCCTCAGGACCATTTTGTCGGCCACCCCACTCTGCTGCTCTGATCAACAACTTACCATGCCATGGGGCCATGTCTAAGATGTGGGCCTGTGAGAGGGTCAGTAACATCAGATGTGGCAAGGGAAGCATACTAATTTAGTGTCTGTGTTGCTTATTCCTACACACATGGCTGCTCACACTGTGGCACTCCCTTATCCCCCTGAAGAGCTGGGAACCCACTTTTGCCAGGCTGGTGACACCTCCTCTTCGTCCAGTTCATCCCTGCTCTAACCACCTCTGCCCAGTTGCATCCCCACTCCATTCCTATGCACAGGTAACACATCAGCCAGGCTCCAAAGAGATTACCCTAGAGCTCTTGAATCACTGTTTTAAGGGCTCTCCTCTACAGAGAAGCACCACAATGACTATCTGAAATGACACAAAGACTAGCAATGCAGAAGCCTAAAGAAGAGCCCTGCTGGGCAGAGGGCAGGAGCCCTGAGGCAGCGTGAGCCTGTCACAACTTGCCTAGAGTGAACCCATATGTACCAGCTGACAAGGCAGTCAGTGAGAGGGCAGCAGTAACATCAAATGTGCCAAGGGAAGCATACTTATGTATTTATTTCTTTAGAAATAGCTAGCTAGCTAGCTAGACAGATAGTGATGCTGCTCCTTCACTCTAAAAATCAAGTTTATTTGCATTGAGAGTGCTTTGTGAATGCTAGGGAGAGTCAAAAGTGCCAAGTCTGCAGTTTCTGAGAGCTGATTTACTGCAAGGGACCAGCACAGACAGCTGCTGTGCAAGTTTTGCATATTTCCATTTCCAGCCAGACAGTTGTGTTCCTGCTGAAACAGCCAGTTGTGATTGTGCTTTCTGCGGAGCAGACAGCTGCCTGCTCCTGTCACATAATACCCTTGGAAGTCCAGCCACAGATCCTGATTTTGATGGGCACCCTGCTCTTCTGAGGAGTTCTATTTGTTTTAGTATTTTTGTTTCATTAAACAATAGTTCAGTAATGGACACTGTGCTGCAATATCAAAGGCCTTAAGTCCTGATCTGGGATCAATTCCATGTGACAGTCTGGAAGGGAAAAGATTTTACAGTGCAGGAACAAGCTCCACATGCTCTAAGTTTTCTGGGCTGTTTTAAAACAATGCAAGAATGTAGTATCACACCATATCATATCATATCATATCATATCATATCATATCAAGAAAAGACTGGATGAGGCACTTAGTGCCATGGTCTAGTTGATTGGATAGGGCTGGGGGATGGGTTGGCCTGGATGATCTTGGAGGTCTCTTCCAACCTGGTTGATTCTATGATTCTATGGTGAGGAGCTGGGGTTGTTCAGCCTGGAGAAAATTCCAGGGACACCTAATAGCAGCCTTCCAGTACCTGAAGGGAGCCTACAGAAAGGCTGGAGAGAGACTATTTGCAAAGGCCTGCAGTGATAGGGAGAGGAGCAATGGCTTTAAATCAGAGAAGATTAGGTTTGGGTTGGATATTAGCAGGAAGTTCTTTACCATGAGGGTAGGGGAACGCTGGAACAGGTTGCCCAGGGAGGTAGTTGAGGCCCCATCCTTGGAGATGAAATTCAAGGTCAGGCTCAAAGAGGCTCTGGGCAACCTGAACTAATGGAGGACATCCCTGCTGGCTGCAGGGGAAGTTGGACTAGATGACCCTTAGCAGTTCTTTCTGACCCAAACCATTCTATGATTCTGTATCTTATCATATTTTCAATACACCCATATAGATATAAAGCAAATATAACAAAGACAGGACATTAAGGCAAACCAGTCTAATTTCACTGAAATTAGATCAGGCCTGTACCAAGTGAACTGACTCTTCACCTGTCTCTGCTGCATCTGAATAGGGCTGGGTGCTAGGCTGGACTGGATGATCTTGGAGGTCTCTTCCAACCTGGTTGATTCTATGATAATAGCATTGATGATTCTATGATAATAAGGCAAGGTTGGATGTGGCACTTGGTGCCATGGTCTAGCCTTGAGCTGTGTGGTAAAGGGTTGGACTTGATGATCTGTGAGGTCTCTTCCAACCTTGGTGATACTGTGATACTGTGTGATATCATTACAGCCAGGTCCCTGTCGGTTCCAAATCTCTTGCACTTACTGCTGGACCTCCTGGCAAGGCTCAAAGCTTATGCCACCTCCTCCTCCAAAGCTGCAAAGTTTATAAGAACACTCTGCACACATTAGGTAAGAGGTTTAGACAACAGGAGTGAAAATATCCTTTCATACTTACTGAATGCCCTACTGGAATAGACTCAGACTGCAAATATTGACCCATGGACAAGGCTGGATTGTGGTACAAGCCCCTGCGGGGAGACGCCGCTCTAACGGAGGCCATGTATCTCCTTTCTCGCCTAGGAGACAGATCTCTCCGGACAGCCGCGTCCTTCCCCGGTGACACTGCTCTCCTTGGCGACAGGTGACGCCTGGGCGACATGTCCCTCAGCACAGCCTCCTTGCGTGGGGAAAGGTGCCTCATGGGTGAAATATCTCTTCGGGGTGACAGATGTCTTCTGGGCGACAGATCCCCCTTTGGCATTAAATACCTCTTTGGTGAGTTATCTCTGTAGGGTGAAGAATCGTAGCCAGGCGATGACTGTCGGCTGGAAGGTGAGAAGTCCCTTGGAGACGAGCTGGGGTCTAACGAAAGCACGCAGTCCTCATCCATGCAGCTAGGGATGTCCAACTTGTCCTTATCAGGCTCTGAATCGGTACTCTTGCTCTGGAAGAACCTCTGATATTCTGTCATCTGTGAATCCTCACAGGACTCACTTGGTGTTATAAGCTGAGTAACCTGAATGCTAGGTAAGGTGACCAAGTAACTGATGAGGGAGGAGTGTCCCACAGCAAGGGAGCCCTCAGGGGAAGCCCCCTGCGATGCTCTGGCCGAGTTCACTGACAAGGAGGAGATCCGAGGGGGCTGCGGGCTGGTGCTTCTTGATCTAGTTTTTGGTGTCGAGTCTCCCTGAGTATCATCAAAATCATCCTCATCTTCATCATCGTCATCATTGTCATCGCCATCCTCGCCATCTGATTCCTCCGCATCAGAAAACTGGTGCTCTGCTGACAGGCCTGCCAGGTTGCTACTCTTCTCTGCCTCCTGCTGCATGTCCTCCATGTTTTCTGAAACAGCAGCAAGGCAAGAGGGTGAGCACAAACCCCCCTCCAGCATCTCCCGCCACGCATGCTCCCCACCCAGCACACCTCTTGCCGCTGCAGGACGCTCCTCGCCCGGGATGGACGTATGAAGCCATTCTACACAGTCTCACACCGTAACTGTTCATAACAACACCTTCAAATTCTAGACTCAAAAGGGAGTACAAAAAGCAAAACTACCCTACCCCAACCTTCAGCTTCACTCAGTGTTGCCACCCCTCACATCTAAACTGAAAAGACTCGAGATTCTGCATGAGACAGAGGGCAACAGGTCAGACTTTTATTTCTAGCTCTTCCTCATGGATCCTCATAAAAATTGTAACTCCAACCAATGGATTTACTTTTTACACTTCCTGTTTATTAAAAAGATGCCTCTTAATTAAAAAAAGCCTCCAATACTCTTGATATATTTTCCCAAGCCAGCCACTGTGCTGAAGTACAATGAGTCATTTGCATACTCCAGAGGCCATTCCAACTAAATTAAAGCATTCTGACATACCTGCTTCTTCAGTTTCAGCATCATCTACAGATGTCATTGATACTCCAAGCTCCAGGCATTTTTTCATGTGTGCTTTAGACTTCATATGTTTTGTCAGATTTCCTATGGATCAGAGATTAATCTAATTAACAGACAACAGCAAGGATCATTCCCCAAGCCAGGTTTTGGTGCATCTTAGCCCTGTTATCTTGCAGATGGGGTTTTTTTTTTTTAGGTTAAATAAAACCAAAACAGACAGGGATGACTCATCCAGCCCACTGGCCTCAGAGCCTGTTTTAATGAGAGCAGGGGTTTATATCTTCAAAAAAACCCAACAAAAAACTTAAACTCAGGACCTGAGAGATGTATAGGCACGTCTCCAGTTTTCCACATGACATTTCGGCATCCCCACAAGATAAATAAATTGCTTGTAGATGCTATCTGTCCCTGAGCTGCCTGGGCAGCCTGGGCATTGGAATAAGTCAAATGCACACTAGCTGTTCAGTTTCACGGCTTTCAAGCTTTCACAGTTTCACATCTTTCAAGCTAAGGGCTCTCCCATTTACCTCACATGTAGATTCCAAATGTTCTGTGAGTTGGAAACATTTTGAAGCAAGAGTATCCCACCAAAAAAAAAACCCCAACACATTTCTGGGCAACTTCTCTATACAGGTTTACTATTTAGGGGCACTCTCAGACCTGAGAGGAGCTGTACTTAGGCATTCACCTGAGATGTGGGAAATCCAGGGTTCAGCTCCCTGCTTTGGAGCACGCTTCTGAACCAGACACAGCAGGGATTTGAAATCAGATCTCCCATTCCCCCGAGGAAGCAATCTAACACTAGACTATTGACTTTCTGGAGTGCCTGCCTTGGTCTGTTTTTTCACAGATAAGAAAACTAGGTTGAGACTGGCCTCAAGAGACATTTTATGACAAAGAATCTTGAGCACAAAGCACCAGCTAAAGAAACGAGAATATCACTCTAATCCATTAGCCACTTCAGTCACATCTGCAGCACCCAATGGATAAAGCATGGCACAAGCAAACCCAACTCCCTGTGACGACATGGTGCTTCTTAGCTCAAGGAAAACACTCTGTGAATGCACCTGTGCTGCTTTGGGGGCCCTAAGCAGCATCACCAGATGGTGCAAGTGGCACATGCAACCTCGGGGCAGGAGCACCACACCACTGTTGGACAGTGCAGGTGTGCTTAGAAGCTCACAAGCCAGGCTCTTTCTTCAACTTTCAGTCCTAGCTTATTCAAATAATTTCTTTCTTAGTAAGACCTTCTTATTGTGCCTGTGCACTATGTGAAAAGCCTATTGATGCCTCCAGGTGGCTAAATGCTCAGGATGTACAGCAGAAACCTAAAGTACCTCTGAAGGTCTGCCCCCTAGCATTCTCAGAAGAAGAGCAACAATAGTTAAGAGTCTGACAACTGCTCATAAGCAACAACACACCAGTTAAACACTGCTTGTACTTTGAAGGCTAACTTAGTCTCTTCCTACTCATGTCCTTGCTGTATAATAGCATACCATCTCCTCCCTGTTTCTTCTTCTGTGCCAGAAATGACAGCTCCAGCAAGCAGTTTCACATTTCTTTCCATGCCACCTCTTCCGCCTCTGAAGGCAGCTGCAAAACTGCAGCCCTCCTTCAAGTCCCTCCTCAAGATTCATTTCCCCAGCAATGCCAAATGTAAACAACGATACAAGAACTGCTCACTAGATGGTCTATTGGGACTACAAATGAGCAGCTCCTTGTCTTTGTCTCTACATCCCCATTAAAGTTCTCATCTGAAATTAGGTTGATGGGTCTACTACAATCCATCAGCTATTCCCATCTTTGGCAGAGGAAGAAGTGCTGGAGTCATGGAAACTATTACAACTCTCAATCCCCAAAGCAGCCATGAAGTTGCAATGGGACCTTGGGAGAAATGTCCTGCAGCTTTCACTCTCTGTCTTCACATAACATTGCACTGGGACCAGAATCTATTTCCCTTGTCTACAGAAGGGAAGCTAAGAAACTGAGAATGTAAGGCTCATCTGGGCTCTGCTACCAAGAAACACTACCAAAGGAAAGGATTCTTTTCTTTTAAGGGGGTAGTGGCAACACAAATCTGAATTCCAAAGAATATCCTTCTCTGTGGCCTCAAGGTGACAAATGGAAGCTTTTTTCTGTGCTGACAAATACATGTGAACACAAGCTATCAGATCTCTATTCATAATTCATGCCACAGTGGATGGAGTGGCCCATCTGGGAGACATACATATTTAATAAACTTGAAACTGACCCACTGTCAAGCCCATGAAGGCATGTTTGCCTGCCTCAGCAGCTGATGCTAGGCTTCTACATTATGTCATAGCAAGTCTACTCTCCTGGTAGCATTGAAGTGTTGCTGCAATGAAAATCTGCACCATGTTACAATTTTGGCAGAAAGTATTACTTATCAGAGCAGTTCTTATGCTACTACACTTCCTCTGCAGACAGAAGGACCAGTCAAGAGCCTACACCTCCTAATGGAGCTATCCAAGGAGCCTCTCTATTGGTGTTTAAACTGGTGGAGCACCTGGGCAAAATGATTCTTTGCTCACCAATATGGTTAGATGGTCATAATCCACTTTATTTCCGTGATGCAGAGGCTTATATGCATTCTAGCAAGAGGTGTGCTCCACCAAGATTGGCTACAATCAGAGGGTACATGTAAGGCATGGTAGGGTAGGTATAGGCTGGATGTTAGAAAGAAGTTCTTCACAGAGAGAGTGATTTCCCATTGGAATGGGCTGCCCAGGGAGGTGGTGGAGGCACCGTCCCTGGGGGTGTTCAAGAAAAGCCTGGATGAGGCACTTAGTGCCATGGTCTAGTTGACTGGCTAGGGCTGGGTGCTAGGTTGGACTCGATGATCTTGGAGGTCTCTTCCAACCTGGTTGATTCTATGATTCTATGATTCTATGATAGGTCAGTATACCATAACAATCTGAGGGTCAGCCTCTGAGGCTGGCTAAACTCTGCCCACCTGCAGCTGCACTCCACCCCCTGCAGCTGCATGTGGGGGGCTCTACCCTGTGCCTGCTATCTAACTC
Organism: Pogoniulus pusillus; assembly: GCF_015220805.1. NCBI lineage: Eukaryota > Metazoa > Chordata > Aves > Piciformes > Lybiidae > Pogoniulus > Pogoniulus pusillus. Next base: position 5,970,309 of record NC_087294.1, on the reverse strand, counting down.
CCAAGATGGACTCAAGGTCACTCCCAGCACGGGTTGCTCATGTTTATGATTTCTGTGTCCTCAGCTAGCAAGAATTTCTCCAACACCTCTCAGTCTCACAAAATCCCCGGGTCAATGAAGCAGAAGAGAAAAACCTCTCGCAATGATTTTACTCTCAACGAAGTCCTCTCCTCGACTGCAGAGGCTGCTTGGATGCCAGGGAAAACAGCTCAGGGTTTGTCTGGGAAATGGCAGGAGCTGAGCAAAGAGGGTCAGGTACCTTTAGTTTTGAAGGCAAAGTTACAGAGCTTGCACACGTAAGGCCGTACGTCAGTGTGAGTGCGGATATGTTTTTTCAGCATGCTTGGCTTTTTGCAGCGAATCCCACATTCCTCACAGATGTACTTCCCTCGTCCACGACCTCTCACATAGACATAGTCCTCATTTGATTTATACCTGTTGGAAGAGAGAAAGTGTTGAAATTGTAGGGACTCCAGGTCACATGCATGCACAAACATCACCTCTGTGCTGGTGAGCACCTGGTCCTGTATAGACATCTCATCACGGCAAATCCACAAAGGCAGGAATTTTCAGTCTGGAGCTCAGAAACTCTTTGTCTTTCAGGACACACTGGTCCTCGTGTTTTAACTATGTTACAGAGTCACAGAATCACTCTTAGGGACTTGAAGTGACCTCAAAAGATCATCTAGTCCAAACTCCCTGCCAGAGCAGGATCCCCTAGACCAGATCACACAGCTACACATCCAGGCGGGTTTAGAATGTCTCCAGAGAAGAAGACTCCACAACCTTCCTGGGCAGCCTGTTCCAGTGTTTTGTCACCCTCACAGAGAAAAGGCTTTTCTTATGTTTACATGGAACCTTCTATGCTCCAGTTTGCATCCATTGCCTCTTGTCCTGTTTTTGGACATCACTGAGCAGACCCTGCCTCCATCCTCTTGGCACTCACCCTTTACATATTTAGAAACATTCATGATGTCACTCCTCAGTCTCCTCCTCTCCAAGCTAAAGAAGCCCAGTTCTCTCAGCCTTTCTTCATAAGGGAGATATTCCACTGCCTTCAGCATCTTTGTGGCCCTGTGCTAGACTCTCTCAAGCAGTTTCCTGTCCTTCTTGAACCGAGGAGCCCAGAACTGGATGCAATATTACAGATGTGGCCTCACCAGGCCAGAGCAGAGGGGCATGAGAGTCTAGAAGGGGGACCTACACTCCCCTTCTAATACACTCCAGGATGCCACTGCTCTTCTTGGTCAGAAGGGCATATTGCTGGCTCATGGTCATCCTTTTGTTCACCAGGACCTGTAGGTCCCATTTGCCCTATGCTCCTCTCCAACAGGTCAGTCCCCAACCTACAGTGGTACATGAGGTTGTTCTTCCCAAGTGCAAGAGTCTATATTCACCCTGGTTGTATTTCGTTACATTTCTCCCTGCCCAACCCTCCAGCCTGTCCAAGTCCTGCTGAATGGCAGCACAGCCTCCTGGTGTGGCAGCCAGTCCTCCTAGTTTGGTGTTATCAGGAAACTTGATGACAGTGCACTCTGTGCCCTCCTCCAGGTCACTGATGAATATATTGGTCCCAGTTCTGACCCCTGATACAGGCCTCCAGATAGACTCCATCCCACTGACCACAGCTCTCTGACTTCTTCCTTTCAACCAGTTCCTAATCCACCTCACTACTTGTTCATCCAGACCACATTGCCTCAATTTAGCCAGAAGGATGCTGTGGGAGAGTGTCAAATGCTTGACTGAAGTCATGATAAACTGCATCCACTGCACTGCCATCATCTATCCACCTGGTTATGTCCTCAGAAAACATGAAATCAGAGTGCTACAAGATAAGAATCATATAAACACCTTGTCAGGAAACAGCTTAGCTATCATTCCTACAGACAGAGCACAACTTCAAGCAGAAGTCTGCAGGTTGGATTTATTTAACTGCAGTCTTTACAACACAGGCATCTACTACCACTGAAAGCAGTGTTGTTCTGCAGCATGGTTCATGTAACTATGTTAGTGTAATTATCATTTGGGATCAGGCAAAACAACCTTGGAAAAGCCTATTTATCCCCATTAAGTGCAAAGGGAATGCAGATGACTAGGAAGGGTGTATGTATCCACACTACAGATGCCTGAAGTTTCCAGAGGTGGATCCCTCCTTGACACCATGAGGACTTCACTTGGGTTTGTGCTGCTTTAGAAATAAAATGAGAAACTTCCAAGCTGCACACTTAGCAGAAAACTGTTACAGGATATTTTTTTCAGCACAGGCATAAGCATTCTGGGCTGGTTTTGCTGACTACGTAGTATGTAGATAGATAAGGAGATATTCAAATCTATGTACACTGCCTTTACTGTCATGATAAACTGCTAATATGAAATCTGAAAGGGCTCAGAAAATACACTAAGGCTGTTCACAGAGGTTTTGAAGACTGTGAGGCATTCCCTAGAGGGAGAATTTCATCCTCATTCATCAAAAATAAAACCCAGAAATTGTGGTAACTGCTAAATAATATCTTTTTTCCTGCCCTCTGTCCTCCATTGCCCTCTCCCTACGCAGCACAGAGTACTTTCAGTCACCCTGTGGATGTGCAGCCCACAAAACAGCCTTAGTTCTGACAGCCAGTGCTTTAAATAAATAAGGGACTGTGAGAGAGATTCTGTTAAAGTGATGATAACTCTGCAAGAAGCAATTTTTGGGTTACAGAGCTGAAACACTTTTCAAGCTTGCCTTTCTTAGATGAACACTTCTTCCATATGTTCAGCTATATCACTGGCACTATAAATACTGCAGCTGTTATTTTAGAAGTATACTGTCCTGGTCTCATGTCCATCTTGCTATCCATCACATACATTGGCTCCTCTTTGAAATGTGGATGCCTAAATTCATGTTTTTTTCATCTCCTTTCCAATAAAGTTGGCCCTTTCCCTTTGTCTTCACTGTGCCTGAGCACCATGGGCAAAACTGGCACAGTTTAACACAATTCAGTATTTCGCTGTCTCTCTAAAAGAGTTTTTTTGGTGTAACATTTCTGGAGTTCTGTTCTTCTCTTCTCCATTTCCCAAGTTCTCCTTCATGCACACATCCCAATGACCCCCAGCCACCTCTCTACCCACGGCTTCATCAACTACCTCCAGACTTTATCCATTTCATCTTTTTTTTTAATCTCTCCTTACAGTTTGATTTTGCTGGAATGGCATCCACCATCTATCTCATCCCTGACTGGTACTGCTAATATAAATGCTGTGTTAAAACATGTGCTTTTCTGTTGCTCCATCTTCTGCCTGACCTCATTCCATCAGCTTCTGTTACCCGTCATATCCCACTGGGAACAAAGGCAATTAAGACAAGGTCTGTCTCTTCATCATTCACATATGGATGGTTCTTGGCCATACCTGACTTTGACTCTCTACCCTTTGCTGTAACAAATTTAATATTTAGAGAAGGCCTGGCCCAAACCCTGAAACACCAAAAGACTGAGCCTATGGTTATCATCTTTCCCCTCCCTAAGAATATTAGATCTTATTATTAAGTCATGCCTCTCTCAAAGCTTTCAGTAATTCCTCCTTTCTGACTACTATCATACAAGGATGAGGGTCACTGCTGCTCTGAACTTGAAGGGGACTCTTAGAATTAATAAGCATTAACAAACCTCAGGGTCTTGTAAATTTTATCCAAAATGTTATTTTATTGGGGATTTCCAGTTAGAGTCTACTAGTGCTAGATACAGAAGAACAAATAGAAGCAAACTGTGAACGTCTGCTCTCAGCTGATAAGATCATTAAGGCCTTTTCACACCACTAGTAACTAAGTGTATTGCAGCAAGTACTGAAATTCAAATTGCTACTTCTTTTTGAGGAACACTGCTTCGTATTCCATTGGTTTTGCAGTGAGAGATGATGGAAAGCAGATTTTGTGATTCAGATCATTTCATTTGAATCAAGGCACCTGTCAGAGGTAATAATATGGTTGATAACCTCTTCATCAACACCCCCTCGGCAGCAACGCTTACAGGCTTTGGTGCAGTGAGGTGGTGATGTGCTGTGACATCTACTTTTCACTTCAACTCTGCTCATTCTGCCCCTTTAGCGTCTCACTCGTTCCCAGCCCAGTCTATTTCTCTTTGCCCAAACTGTCATGAGTGCCTGTTCCACTCCACTGGCACAAGGCAGCTGTACAACTGCACTTCCCTGCCCAGCGGACAGGCTTTCCAGCAAACCCCAAACTGACAACCACAGATCTTTCTCGACTCTGCATTCTGAATTGTCTTCTTTGCACTTACAGAACAAATGCAATCAAGAAGCCTAAGCAAATCCACTCCCCAAGACAAGTGAAAATCAAAATGAAAATACCCTGCGGAAACAAGGTATCACTATGCATGCCCAACTGTTCAGGGGAGAAAACAAAGACAGCAGATATTTGCCATGCACTTCAGTGCACTACTTGTGTGTACTGAGAGGCTATCAAGATGAACTTGAGGAGAGTAGAGCAGAGAAAAACAGAACAGCTCTACAAACAGACGAGAGCAAGCAAGCATAGAAAGCCACTCATGTTAAAAAGTAGCTTTCAGAAGTCGTGAGCAAAAACCTGAAGAGGAAGCCAAATACAATAGTCAGGGCAGAAAACAATGACAGATGTGGTTATAGTACCTAAAAAAACCAGATTAAAGTAGCCAAGCTAATTAAAAGAATCAATCTACTGTTCCACAAATAATTCCTACAGCACATACAATAAAATCATGATGTAAAAGGAAAGAGTGGACCTGTTAACACTACATCACCTCACACACTGTAGCTTTGCAGGTTATATGCTCCTGTTGAGGAAGTCCCAGTGTACTGCACAGATATTTGTCTCCCTTATTCCAGAAATTAATATGTACATTGATTTTTCTTAGGTTTTGCTTTACTCAAAGGATATCTAATCATAGCCAAGTACTAATAGGAGACATTACTAAGTGATGTATGAATTATGTGACTTTATACATAGTTTCACAGACCTTACTGGTGTAAAGGGAAACTTAAGGTCATGTAAGTAGCATTAAAAGTTTCTTAAAGAAGGTATTAGATGGCAGAGGCATTTTATAGTGTGACCTGATGTATTTGCACTGATCTGAATCCTCCTTTAGCTTGCTTTTCTTAACACACTTTTAGTCTTCTGACCTCTCATCACGCAGCTTACATCAGTGGAGGCTATCTTCAGCTGGGTGATCCAAATTCAGAAATGATGCATAGTGGGAAGCAGGCAGATTTTATACTTCAAAGTGGGTGTGAGTTGAAGCAACAGCTCCTTAAATTTCTTGTAAGCTTAGGCTCACTCCTGAATTTGGGTCACATTTTTGTAGCCAGGCTTGGGTACTAGGACAATGTACAACTTCCAGAGAACAGCCAGGATCAGGGTGTCTGGGCCAGCATACCTATAACAATGTCCCAAGTAACTGTGTCCAGTTTTGGGCTTCCCAGTTCAAGAGAAACATGGACCTGCTGGAGACAGTCCAACATAGAGCTACGAGGACAACTGGGGGACTTGAGCATCTACCCTATGGAGGTGGACTGAGAGACTTGGGGATGTTTAGTCTGGAGAGGAGAAGACTGAGAGGAGATCTCACCAATGTCCATAAATACCTGAGGAATGTGTGTCAAGTATGGGGCCAATCTGTTTTTGGTGATGCACAGTAATAAGACAAAGAGCAATGGCTACAAACTGGAACATAGAAGGTTTCACCTCAACATGAGGAGAAACTTCTTTACAGTGAGGGTGATGGAGCACTGGAACAAGCTGCCCAGGGAAGCTCTGGAGTCTCCTTCTCTGTAGACTTTCAAAACCCACCTGGATGCATTCCTGTGCAGACTACCCTAGATGCTGCTGCTTTGGTGGGGTGGGGACGGGACTCGATGATCTCTGAAGGTCCCTTCCAACCTCTAATGTTCTGTGATTCTGTGATTTTCAGTCTTTCAGGCTACAGTCCTTCAGGGCTGCAGACTACAGAGATTTGCCAATGCTCACTTCACAAAGACTATTCAAGTGGAGCCAAAACACATAGCGTTAATGAAGGACAACTTGAAGTTTAAAGGGTACAAGCTGATGGGAACAGGCAAGGGATGAACAAACCTCTCACATCTCCACCCCGACCTATTTAGTTCTCCCTGTGAAATAATGCTGCGAGACCATCAGAGACTGAAACCCACATCTATTTAGCCAACTGACTATTCCAACTAATTAACTGCATCCTTTCATAACTCTGTAAGATTAAACAGTATCTTCCACTTCATAGAATCATAGAATCATAGAATCAACCAGGCTGGAAGAGACCTCCAAGATCATCCAGTCCAACCTAGCACCCAGCCCTAGCCAGTCAACTAGACCATGGCACCAAGTGCCTCAGCCAGGCTTTTCTTGAACACCTCCAGGGTGTTCCAGTGACTCCACCACCTCTCTGGGCAGCCCATTCCAATGCCAATCACTCTCACTGCCAACAACTTCCTCCTAACATCCAGCCTAGACTTTCCCCAGCACAACTTGAGACTGTGTCCCCTTGTTCTGTTGCTGGTTGCCTGGCAGAAGAGACCAACCCCACCTGGCTACAATATCCCTTCAGGTAGTTGTGGACAGCAATGAGGTCCCCCCTGAGTCTCCTCTTCTCCAGGCTAAACAACCCCAGCTCCCTCAGCCTCTCCTCATAGGCTTTGTGTTCCAGGCCTTTCACCAGCTTCGTTGCCCTTCTCTGGACACCTTCCAGCACCTCAACATCTCTCTTGAATCGAGGGGCTCAGAACTGGACACAGAGTATACTGCAGAGGCAGGCAAGTGTCCATTTCATTTGCTCTGTATAACAAACTTTATAAACCTAAAAAAACCTACTAACAAGTTTTCAGGTCTCTTTTTTTCCCTCTCACTGCTAGTTGTTTAGCTATCACTTGAGTGATGGTCATAGGAAAACTAACCATTCTTTCACCAACCATACATGACAGATCTATGGATTAGGCTAGGTACCACAGAATTCACTGTCACTTTACATTGTATCTCCAAAGCTCTACTTCAGTAAGTAATAAAAATTACAAGAATAAGAAGCATGTACAGCTCACCCATTTCAGTGAGGGGAGGTACACCAAGTGTAGAAATGGAAAGGTACTCTCATGGAAGCCATTCAATACAATGAAATGGCATAGAAAATATCAAAGTGTTGACTGTTTATCCACTTCTTTATGACATAAGGAATGAAAGTAATGGTTTTAAATGAGTGTTCTTATAGACATTGAAAATATATTTGTCCTGATAGCAAAGTAAAGCCAAGAAGAAGTTACAGAGGCATTCTGCAGGTTAAGGCTAACACAGACATAAAAGAGAAGAGACTTAAGAGCTACAAGATGTGGGAGGAATACAGGAGACTGCTCACATCCTAATTCACTCATATTAATTTTCAAATCTCTTCAAAATGACAGGCTGAGCTTGAAATGTGCAGTTGCATTTTCTTACCCTCCTTCAAAGATTTTAATCCGTATGGGCTCGGTTTGTTTGGATGTCAGGTCTTTATCTCCATGAATGTCTCCTTTTACTCTTTCTTTTATAATACTCCCCACTACTTTCTTTTCAAGCTTGCTGCCAAACAAGAAGAAGGGCTCATGTTTCATCTGCAGAACAAAGCCAAGGAAGGGTGTTACCGCCGGAGCACACAAGAAACACACACTTCATTTCAAGTACTTCTAACATTGCAGGTCAAAGCCAAACTCTCATTTTGGTGCAACTCTGTAGGGTGAATTAATTTGCCCCATTTAACTGACAGAGAGAAAGATTGGAGGCAGCGTGGATAAATTTTTATGAGTCTTGACAGGGAAGACAGCACCATAGCCTTCCTCTGGAAAAATAATGCAAAACAGAGATAGAAAAGCCTTAAAAGGTAATTTACTGCCATTATGGAATCCCTGGCACCATTATCTACTGCTTAGTCTGCAAGGAAGAGTCAGTATGTAAAAGATACTAAATGGATCTGAAGATCCTTACTCAGTTTTAACTTTCATCTTACAAATGCCCGTGGGATGTTTATGTCTGATACTGTTTGAATCAGGACATGGTAAAAACAAAGGACAAAATAAAAGGAGATAATGTATCACCTTCTGGCACACATGAAGGGAGGGCTTTAAAAGCCTCACCTTTTACAGCTGATTTTAAAAGTGGAGACAGAAACAGCAGAAGCAGCAGAACTTGTAGAAGGGTAAACTGAGCCTCAAATGTTGTCACAGGAGGATGCCAATGGTTGACTTCCAAATGGGGCATCGTTTTTTTAATCATTCCATTACATCTCATGGTGGACCAATATTTTCTCAAATAAGGCTACAGAAATGTTAATTTTACCAAAATCTCTTATTTACCTGAGCAAACTGCTTCCATGCACTTGATGATGTCAGTTTACCATCTCCAGGTCTATGCATAGCAGCCAGAGTGTAGATTTCCATGGTGTTTTTTTGCTTGGACCTCAGAAGGGCTAGAGTGGTCTTCGTACTTAGCCCAGATGGGTTTGGGTTACACGAACTTATACACCAGGAAGCATAAACAGAATATTTGAGGGTTGGCTGCTGGATGTAATTTGGTTTGGTGTAGTTTAAGAAACACCAGCTCACGGTAGTAGTAGTGCGCAGGCTTGGGAACTGAAGGATCTGCTGAAAGTCTGCTACATCTGTCAGAAGAATGGTTGAGCCCGTGACCTTCCCGCTGGTATTGGATGACATCTGGACTAACATCCCCAGAGGCAATTTCTGATGTTTCACTTGGTCTTCAGGCTGAATGTCTGCTGGTGGCAACGAAGACCTCTGTGGACTCATGCTCATATCTGAGGCTGTTTCATCCACATCCAGCTCTTCCGGTGAGTCTCTTCCTTCAGAAGCGCCACTCGACTTCTGCCCTGGTGACGCAGAATCAAAACTGGAGAGCTTCTCTCTGCTCAGTGGGGAAGCATCAGCTGTTGGCGTGCTGACAGGTGGGAAATCTTGAGATGATGAGGATGACAGGGGTGAAGAGGATGACATGGGTGGCAGATTTTCTTTTGGCTCAGTAGCACAGCTCTGCCTTACCAGTTGAGGCTTCTGCATTCTTGGAAAATCTTTCTTTATATCTGAATTCGTTAACTCAACTGCACTTAGCTCCTCAACTATCTGCCCATACATTTTTTCTTCTTTGACTCGTTTCTGCTGCTTGGTCTCCATGAAGAGCTCCAAGCTGCTGGCTGGTGAAAGCATTCGTTTGCTCCCACCCAAGGTAGAAGCCATGTCAGAACTGGAAGGCAAACAGAGGGGAATTGGTGGCTCCAGGCCGAGTGGTAGCGTCTGTGGCACTTTCCACAAAGGATACTTTTCTAGCCCTCCATGCTGACCCAACATCTGAGCTATGTTAAATCCAATTCCTTGCATGGTTGCACTGGTTGCCAGTGTTCTCTGAGAAACAGTCTCATCAACTTTACAAATGACAATTGCAGGACTATTGCTCTGTCCAAGGATCTGGGAAATGCTCGTGTACATGACACTACCATAAGATGGCACGTGGGTTTGAATCCTGACAGGAACAACTGTTCCTGGCAAAGACTGTACAGATCCATCAGCTGGGGAGTCAAAATCTGTCTGAAGATGCTGCTCAGAGGAGGTATCTGTTGGCTTAATGCTGTGGTCTGACTGGTATTTAGCAAGAGTATTTTTTGAGTACTCCTCAGATGTTCCTGAGTAATGCTGGTATGCTTGCTCTTTAGCATGCACATAATCATCTGGTTTCTTTCCAGTAAGCTCTGGCACATGTTCCAGGTGATAACTTGAAGGAACATCTGTTTGGAAAGGCTGTTTGACGTAAGATTTCTGTAGCTGTTGTACAAAATGATGCTGGAAGTGTAGAGGTTCTGTGCATGACTGCCACAAGACAGGCTGCTGAGATGGTGGTAAGTGAACCAAGCAGACAGCTGGATAGGAGAACTGAAACAAGGTGCTGTGAATAGGAGGAAATGGGACTTTTTCCTGATGTGCAAATAGCTGCTGTTGCTCTGATGGATGTTTGCTAGAAATATAAGGTGCTTGTTGGATCAAGGGAGTCCTTAACATTTCAGGGCTGTCTGCAAGAAGAGCCTGTGGCTGGGCAAGCTGGGATGAGCTATGACTAAGCTGAGCACAGGAGACAATAGCCTGTTTTACAGAGTCGTCTACCTGAATGGGCTGAAGTACAGACGAAGGTGAGTGATGCCAGGCAAGCTGGGAGGAGCGAAGACCAGCCTGTGCATGTTCCATCTGCTCCTGCTTTATACTTTGTTCTGTGCTCTGATCAGTCTGAGAAATCTCTGGAAAACCACTGAAGGAAGCCTGACGAACCAAGAAACATTTCTTTCTTTCTCGGGATGGAGAGAGTGCTGTAGTAGGTGTCCCAGCTGAAGAGGCATGAGACAGGTTCCCATAATCAAAGGATTTACTTCGGATCTCTGGGATTTCAGCAGCATGAGGACAGGGCATCTGTTCAGACGAGCAGCGTCTCATTTCCCTCTGATGGTGATGCCCGGGGACGGAAAGCGAGTAAGCACCAGCTGGAACTGTTAAAAACTCAGACTGTTTCCCAAACTCATCTTGTCTGGGAGGTGTGATGAACTTCATGCTCTCTTCTCTTTCAAAGGACATTGAAAAACTTGAACTGTGGGACAAATTACTTTCTTGGCTGGGGCTGCGAGAGAGGCTTGTACCGGTGGACTCAAAGCTGGATTCTCCAGAGGAGTGCTCCATGTCAGCCAGCCGTAAGCGCTTCTTTTTGGGTGGTAGCTTTTCAGCTGGAAGTTGAGAAAGGGTTTCACTTCTCTGGGGCCACTGGAATTCCTCAGTGGGTCTCTCTGGTTCTTTACTCTGCGCTTCTTTATCTTTCTCAGGCTTATCTGGCTCCTCCGTGACACGAATTTCGGGTACCTGTATGTTGTGCTGGCGAACCAACCTGGGCTGCATATGATACTGCTGAGGCTGCTGGGATGGAGATGGCTTACTGGTGTCAGCGCTCTCCGTTTGGGGAGCTCGGTCTGGGCTCATTGGAGACTCACAAATCTCGCTCTCACATGCTTCAGATGGTGAATAGATCTTTTCCTGCTGGCATGAAATATGGTCTGTAGATTCAGACCTTTCAAATGAGTTTGGCCTGCTCAATGAGTTTGTGTGCTGAATGACGGAGATGACGTTTCCAGGGGGCTTTCTAGACAGTGACTCTGCAGTCCTTTCTTGCTCTGCAGTTACGGACGAGTCTTCCAGAGAAGCTGCTGGGCTTCCAGAATGCAAGTAAGGCCTGCAGATGTCAAAACGCTCTGCGTGGCAATGGGCAGCGTTGTCCAGGCTTTGAAGGGCAAATCCACTCCTTGGCACGTCCTGAATTTGGGATTTGGGATCAAAGTCCAAAGGCTGAATTCCCCCAGTGGTGCCGGTTGTACTGCTGCAAAGCATGGGACTGTCTTCCTCATCACCAACACTTTCCTCTTTCCTGCGCTTTCTGTTCTCGAAGGTTGTTCCAAGCATAGCTGGCACCACCTGTGACTGTCCGAGGGGATCAACAAAGTACTCTCCTGCCTTGTTCATGCCAGCTAAGGATGGCGAGTCCCTGTAGTTGTGCTTCTGAGCTTCAAACTCTTCCCATGTTCTGTAGTGCTTTCCACTGGCATCATAGTCATAAAGGGTCTTGTCTCCTTTCTTCTCTTTCAAGGATGATCCTTTGTCACCTGCTATCTGCCTGCTGGAAGCGATAATGATATTTTTCCCTGGTCTTCCATGATAGTCAGAATCTGAGTGTCCCTCCTGCACAGAGGGCAGCTCAAAGGCAGCCTGTCTTCTCAACATCCTTTGGTGTGATATCCCCACTGTTCCAGGGTAAAATACATCATCTGAGCCAGTCATCTTCTCGTCAAATGAATGGCTTCCTCTCAGAGCTGGGGGAATACTTAGGCTGTTTGCAGAAGAGGTTGGCATGGAGTTACTTCTAATAAGAGGAGAGGAATCTACTGGGGGCTCTAGAAGGATGGGCACGTCACTCTGCTGACTGACTTGGTAGAGGTTGGATTCATTTTTGATGGATGATGTGGTGGACTGGGATTGTCTAGAATCTGTATTGCTGCCTAGATAAACATGTGTAGATTTAATAGCGCTCAGATTACTGGAGTCAGCGCGTTCTTCTTTATTTGGAGTCAGCTGAGAAATGTGTTCCTCAAGCATCTTGATATCTAATCTGTTATTTAAAAGAGGTAATGGTTCTGCTTTGCCCTTTCTACCCATTAAACTGTGTTCCTGATTTGTTGTGGCTACTGTTACTGCTGTCCTTTGATTAATCCTATAGAACTTCCCAAAGATGATCTCTTCATAAGACTTTGCATTAGTATTTGGTGGGCTGATTTGCTGTTCGGCACTTTCCGAGCGGGAAAAATAACCAGAGTCAGTGCTTCCTTTACTGTGTGGGCTCAGGAGGTTTAACGACTGCTCAGAATCTTGCCCTTTCTTCTCTGACAGTCTTAGTGCAAGTCGCTGTTTAACTGTATGAGAGTCATCAGACTTGGTACTTAAGGATGAGGTTTGCAACATATCAGAGCAAATATATGGTGAGCTCTCACTGGGTAACTGAATTCCGCTTTTAGGGATAATCAAAATGGGCACTTTTAGTGGCCCCACCAAGGATTCTTCCATGGAGGAGTGAAAACTGCTCCTGCTAGCAATGTCCAGGGGGAGCTGTGGGACGGGGCTCATTTTGTCAGACCCTTCCATTAGGAGCGGGGTTTCCTCATCAGTGTCTGTGCTCTGCTCGCCATCTGAATGTATTTCAGCTTCCACATCGATGTAGCTGGCATCTAGGTCCAATTTAGAGACTGCTGACTCTGTGAAAGGTACCAATCCTGCTTTAATTGCATGGGCATGTGACTTCCTGTGCTTGTAAAGGTTGCTCTTTGTCTTGAAGGAGAAACCACAAGGAACACAAGGGTATGGTCGCTCCCCAGTATGAGACCTAATATGCTTTTTAAGTACACTAGGTTTGGCACAAGCCCGATTACAGTAAGGGCAAATGTACTTGCCAGGCTTTTTGGGTTTGTGCTCCTTTTTGTGAGCATCTTCTGATTGTTCTAAAGACTTCTGTGAATATTGGCTGTATGCAGGGTTCAAACTTGAAATCTTCTTCCTGGAGAAACCTCCGCTATGGCTATGCATATGGAAAGGAAACAAGTCCTCTGAAGCAACTGACTGCAAGTGGCTAGGAAACTGCCATGGAGGGCCTTCCAAGCTCTGATGTGGCTTTATGTTGTGCAAGAAGCCTTGTGGCAATGAATGCTGCGGGAAAGAAAGTGAATGTTGACATGAGTAAGGGCTTGGACGATGCTGTGGATATTGCTTCTCCGTGACTTGCTGTGCAGCTTCACTTGATGACACCAGTTTCCCAGAACTGAAAAGTTGTGCTGATGCTGTGTTTCCTATTTGCTCGTGATCTATTTGTGGTTGCCTTTGTACTTCTTGATTGCCAAAAGTGCTCATCTTAATAACAGCTGAATGTTCTTGCCTCCATCTACTTGGTACTTTAGCAGTTTCTCCAGACCTTGAGGTAGCTTTTTGCCCTATAGCTGTGTCCCCAGAGTCCATTTTGTTACACAAGGTCTTAAGTGCTAGTTCACTTGAAAGCTGTGCAGACACATGGAGTGTGTCCAAACCTGTGCTTCTCAGAGTTTTGTTGCTCCCATTTTTCCAAGGCTGTTGCAAGCTGACAGACTTTTCTTTCTCTTTGGAAAGGTCCACGCAGTAGTCTATAGGCATTAGATTTGTGTCTGTACGCTAATGTGAGTATTATACACCTCTGTTCATGGCAGGAGCTTCCCTAAACAGTTTATGATACATTTGCAAAGACTTGTTATAGCATTTGGACATTTCTCATTGTTACTAAATACTGAGATGCAGAATGACCCAGAGAGATTTGTGATCTACTAGAGCAAAGTTCTCTTCATCTCTTCCATGGTGACACAGCTACCTGTATGGAAAAATCAGAAACAAAGAAATCCCACTCGTCAATTAATACAGCCATGCTAAAAAACACTGATGAAGTCAGTTGCACATTCACTGAAACTTACATGAAAAGTATTGAGGGACTGAAGCAAAGGTAACTACACTTCACAAAATTCCCTTTTGTGAACAGACATGGTAAAGACTGGCTCTGGAGATTGCACACAAGTATAATCACTATTCAGTACAAGCCCTAGGAATAGAAGACAGTTCTACACTTTCCAAACTAAACAGTAGCTTTGGAAGGCTTTCTGGGGCCAGTTTAAAGGTTTGGGTCTCAGAAAGTCCACCACCTACTTTCAAAGCCCTTTCAGTAAATGACAGTTGAAAGTAAGAGTCCTAACACTGTGGATGGGAATCACCTTATCCAGTATTACCTATAATTGAGACATGTACTTTAGTCACCTGGCCTTCCTCTACAGTCAAAGGAGAGTGATTGGTATTTCCACGGGAGAAATTGCTTCATATTGTGACAGGTGATTCAGACATAGAGGATGTCTATGCACATGGCCCTTCACTATGGAGATGCTTGTTTCTCAGTGTTGGTTAGGCAGAAAATAGTAGACAACTACCTTGGAGTATATAACACATTTTGAGATGTCTAAAGTGAGGTATCTCTTACCTTGGATCTTCTAACTGATTTTGCAAGAAGGTGTTACTCATCCTTTGACAGTACTTTTAAACAGTCAAAAAAGAGACATCAACTAAGCATTGCAAACGTGGCACTACTGGTACCCTTCTGCATCTCTATCTTCCAGTCACTGTTATGAAATTTCAGTGAGAATGTCTTACTAGAGATAAAAAGTATTAGAGATGAGCTATCACTGTGTTTCTGTGACTTCAGCAATCTTGATCTCAACATTGAAACACTTCTACCCAGCTACACATGCACTTCTTATGCTTAAATGAAATTGGTTTCCACAGTTCCATTATAAAGAAGAAAAGCTCAGAGGAATGATTTTCATAGACAAGTACAGCATTTGAATTTGAAAAACTGTAGGCTTCCTGCTTCCATATTATCCAAACACAGGATATTTTCTGGATCAAACAGAATTAAAAAGACAGTCATGATTTTACAATAGGAAGGAAAAGGGCAAAAGAACAGCATTAGGTACTGGAGGATTTTCCATTCCTACAGCGGAACAAATGAATTTGGCTTGAAGAAACATTAGCAAAGTACAGGGAAAGAAAGAAAAACAACCAGGTAATGGGAATATATGAGGTATTTTTAACACAACACAATTACCTGCATCTTCCAGGCATCTAATAGGCATGACTAGTTTCAATTTTCCTGTAGGGAAAAAAACCAAGAAGTCATGAGTTATTGATATTAGGTATATATGCTGAAGAAATAGTTCTATTCTTTACAGTAGACATCTACAAATTTCTTTTACCCATCCACTGAGAACAATTTTGTGTTTTCTCTTGGTGTAAGCAACAACATATTGAAGAATGTAAGCATGAGTCTTTCTAAAGCACTTGGGTTTCCAGTGTCTAAATGAGTGACTGCAAGTCTAAACCAATGCGGTCTCACTCTTCCTGAATCAGTAGAAAAAGAGAGCTGCCAATGTCCCTCTTCATTCCTACACCTTTGTTAAGCATGGATTATCCTCAAATCCTATTCACAAATCCTCTTTCAGTGTTCTCTCCAGATAATACTTTTAGACTCCAGGTCTCTCATCATACGTTTCAGGGACCAGAACAAAATCCTAGTCAGGCTGTCACAACTCAGGTGCAAGAAAATGCAGTGCAGTTCAAGTAGGTTTCCAAATCAGTTAAGACCAGTGGGATACTGCTCAAGGATATGTGGCTGCCTTCTCAAAGAAGAAACCTACAGACCAAACACATGGTCAAAAGACTACTCTGACTGTCACGATCTGCCACTTGTCTGATTGTCATCAGATTGCAGGCTACTACTATCTGTATTTCCATAAACACCAGCACAGAAAACAGGGACCCTGACTATCATCTCACTGCTGTAAAGAGCATTTCTCCCATCAAAACAGGACTCTCCTGTCGGTTTTCAACACTTTATCCTGAAAGCAGATTTTGTCTTTTGTTTCATTAAAAGAACAGGGATATTTGTTCAGTTGTGATAACAGAAGCAACAATTGTAGCTTTTCTTTATGGTTTTTATTCAGGACAATTAATAGAATCATAGAATCAAGCAGGTTGGAAGAGACCTCCAAGATCATCCAGTCCAACCTAGCACCCAGCCCTAGCCAGTCAACCAGACCATGGCACTAAGTGCCTCAGCCAGGCTTTGCTTGAACACCTCCAGGGACGGTGACTCCACCACCTCCCTGGGCAGCCCATTCCAATGCCAATCACTCTCTCTGCCAACAACTTCCTCCTAACATCCAGCCTAGACTTTCCCCAGCACAACTTGAGACTGTGTCCCCTTGTTCAATTGCTGCTTTCCTGGGAGAAGAGGCCACCCCCCACCTGGCTACGATGTCCCTTCAGATAGTTGTAGACAGCAATGAGGTCCTCCCTGAGCCTCCTCTTCTCCAGGCTAAACACCCCCAGCTCCCTCAGTCTCCCCTCATAGGGTTTGTGTTCCAGGCCCCTCACCAGCTTTGTTGCCCTTCTCTGGACACCTTCCAGCACCTCAACATCTCTCTTGAATTGAGGGGCCCAGAACTGGACACAGTACTCAAGGTGTGGCCTGACCAGTGCTGAGTACAGGGGCAGAATAACCTCCCTTGTCCTACTGGCCACACTGTTCCTGATGCAGGCCAGGATGCCATTGGCTCTCTTGGCCACCTGGGCACACTGCTGCCTCATCTTCAGCTACTATCTATCAGTACCCCCCAGGTCCCTTTCCTCCTGGCTGCTCTCCAGCCACTCTGTCCCCAGCCTGTAGTGCTGCTTGGGGTTGTTGTGGCCAAAGTGCAGAACCCTGCACTTGGCCTTGTTCAATCTCATCCCATTGGCCTCTGCCCACCCATCCAGCCTGGCCAGGTCCCTCTGCAGGGCTCTCCTACCTTCCAACAGATCAACACCTGCTCCTAGCTTGGTGTCATCTGCAAACTTACTGATGCTGGACTCAATCTCCTCGTCCAGATCGTCAATAAAGATATTGAACAGGACTGGGCCCAGCACTGATCCTTGGGGAACAGAAACAGCTGGAGTATTCATCAGAGTATAACATACAGGCTACTACAGTGATTCTCTATTAGATGCTGCCAGAAAACCAGCTAGAGCACTCATGCTTTTTCCATCATACAAAACCAATAGGTAACTTTCAATTCTTTCTAATTTCAAAGAACAAATGAACATTAGTAAAGCCCCAAGACTTGACATAAGTAGAATTGTTACTGTGCTACCTGTTATTGTTAACTTACTTGCTATTATAAATAACAGATTGGTAGTTTGACAGCAATATTTAAGGGACTGATGGTCTGTCAAATGTGGATAACATTTTAAAGTTGTAACCATGGAGAAATCTCCTATAGCACAAAATAATAGCAAGCTGTCAAATACAAACCAGAATACTCTAGGTCATAATGCCATTCAGCTTCGATACACTAATGGAGATTTAAATAACCTCACTTGTCTAATTATCTAAAAATGTAATTCTAGTAATAATTTTATGTCAATTTCTATTTTCCTAAATTGCCTCCTCAAATGAAAAGGAAAAAAAATTCTCCATATCCATGACTTACAGCATATCAGAAGTTGTTACTACTGAGCAACTCCACAGTCCTTTATGAGGAAATTGCATGTAAGTGGCAAAATCATTTTTGGCAGCTGAGCTAAACTGAATTGCAGACCATAATGATGCCAATATATGAGTGGGAATGTAAAAGGAAAATATGTGGCTTGAGAAGTAGAAACAGGGATGAGAGGGACTGTTCCTCACTGAAAGAGGATAAAGTTATTAGCCATCTTCAAAGAAAAATACTTTTCTCCTTATTAGGCAGTTTTGCAAATGGTGAAGAAGACATTTCTGGAAGATGGGAGAATCCTTTCTGTTCTGTAGTCCCTCTACTAAGAGCATCTTTAGAGGGAAAAAACCTGCTAGTCACAGCAATGTAACAGCAATGGTTTTATCTGAGCAAATGATGATGCTGATATACTTTCTGTTCTGAACTGAGACCTCTGTTACAGAGTTCAAGCCACTCTGTGGCCCTGCTATTTTCAGAACATTTTATATCATCTTTTCAACCTAGACTATGTAACAGGTATAGACTAATTACAGGGATTATTGATGGCTTAAGTTTGGTCAGAGTCACTCCCCCGGGGAAAATAAATCCCTTTCCAGAACCAACATCATAATTTCTGGTTTGGTTTGAGCTGCCATCCGTCCTGTGTCAAAGGTGACTTCAACATCATTTCTTCCAGTTTCTTTGGGGTTTTGGTTTTATTTCTTTACCTCCTTAACGGGAGACTGGCTAACTGCAGAAATCTAAGACACTGAAAAGCTAGTGCACATTTTGGGTTTTTTTTCCAGTCAAGCCTCTATCTCATCTGCTTGCATCCACAGCCCAGCTTAAACCAACAACAGTCTTCCATTTTCCAACTGATTACTGTTTCTCCATTAGAAAACAGTGTGAGTATCCTTTCGATATTGTTCTTCATCAAATGTACACTATTCAATAGACAGCAACTCCCAATAGTCCAAGTATCACAGTATCACAGTATCACAGTATCATCAAGGTTGGAAGAGACCTCACAGATCATCAAGTCCAACCCTTTACCACAGAGCTCAAGGCTAGACCATGGCACCAAGTGCCACGTCCAACCTTGCCTTGAAGTGCCCCAGGGACGGCGACTCCACCACCTCCCCGGGCAGCCCATTCCAGTGTCCAATGACTCTCTCAGTGAAGAACTTTCTCCTCACCTCCAGCCTAAATTTCCCCTGGCGCAGCCTGAGTACTACTTGCTTCAAAGTAAGGAACTCAGGATGATAAAAATGCATGTTCTCTTTGACACCTTGGGCCCGGTTCAGCTCTATGGTGTGACTAAGGGGAGCCCAGCTACACGGATCAGAAGCCGCACAGGAGTTGCACCGAGCACATCATCTGATATGAACTGCAAAGCCCTGCCTGGCCAGGGGCCAAGCCAGGTTTCCCTGCAGGAATGTGTCCTGGGAGCCAGCTCCTTCAGCCACACTAATTGTGCTATCTGCCTGCTTCAAACTGCGACATTTTACTTCTGTGAAAACTCTGAACGTGAGAAGATTCCTGGGAAACCAGAAGCTGTATTTGTGTCAGATGCACCTACTAAATCAAGCCTAGCAAGGAGCAACAGGGATTACCCCTAGCAAGAGTAATCCCTGTTGCTCCTTTCCCTAAGGCACCTATGTGAGCTGCATACAGGGGATGTGTATCTGATTGACTGCAGAGCTCTAAGATTACTCCTTCTTTTCTTTTTTTTCCCCCTCTTTTTTTTTCCCCAGAGCATTAAAATGGTTACACTCAACAACTTTAAAATAAAATTTGGCAAAACACAACTTTTACTACTTCTCAATTTGTGGCTCATATTACAGCTCTTGCAAGTGAACAAACTGGAAGCTTATGTCTTCCAGGCTAAATCCTGTGCACATCATACAGAACAAATATTGACTCTAGTGTAAGGACTAAAGGTCAGAACCAACCCTGCTTTAAATCTGTTTTTGTCCAGCTCTGCCAACACAAAGCCAGCCTAAAACCACAGCAACTGGCCCCTGAAGAATTCATATGCTATAGGGCGACCACAGCAGAGACAAGCTGCAGTGGCTCCTATGAAATCCTTACAGTCATGCACAGACCTCTGCCAAAACCCTTATTAGGCAAGTCTAGTTTATGTCTGGGATAAGCCCAGCAGCCAAGCAGCCTTACAAGAAAGAGAGGCCACCTCTGAGCTCTCCCCCACCTGCAACTGAGAAGAAAATTTCCTTGGCCTTTTGGGAAGAAAGGCAGCAGATTTTGGCTTGCTGTCCTACCCCACATTTCCCTCTGCATCACTAACAATATTCTCCAAAAAGCTGTTTGGTGATGACATCTCACTGGGGAAAAAGTAAATACTGGGTATCCTAATAGAACATTTATTTCAATATCCTCAAACAGCTTCTTCTACACAGATAAGAGAGAGAGCCCTGCAGAGGGACCTGGACAGGCTGGATGGGTGGGCAGAAGCCAACGGGATGAGATTTAACAAGGCCAAGTGCAGGGTTCTGCACTTTGGCCACAACAACCCCAAGCAGCACTACAGGCTGGGGACTGAGTGGCTGGAGAGCAGCCAGGAGGAAAGGGACCTGGGGGTACTGGTGGATAGTAGCTGAAGATGGGGCAGCAGTGTGCCCAGGTGGCCAAGAGTCAATGGCATCCTGGCCTGCATCAGGAACAGTGTGGCCAGTAGGACAAGGGAGGTTATTCTGCCCCTGTACTCAGCACTGGTCAGGCCACACCTTGAGTGCTGTGTCCAGTTCTGGGCCCCTCAATTCAAGAGAGATGTTGAGGTGCTGGAATGTGTCCAGAGAAGGGCAACAAAGCTGGTGAGGGGCCTGGAGCACAAACCCTATGAGGGGAGACTGAGGGAGCTAGGGGTGTCTATCCTGGAGAAGAGGAGGCTCAGGGGGGACCTCACTGCTGTCTACAACTACCTGAAGGGACATTGTAGACAGGTGGGGGGTGGCCTCTTCTCTCAGGCTATCAGCAATAGAACAAGGGGACACAGTCTCAAGTTGTGCCAGGGTAGGTATAGGCTGGATGTTAGGAAGAAGTTCTTCACAGAGTAGAGTGATTGGCATTGGAATGGGCTGCCCAGGGAGGTGGGGGAGGCACCGTCCCTGGAGGTGTTCAAGAAAAGCCTGGATGAGGCACTTGGTGCCATGGTCTGGTTGACTGGCTAGGGCTGGGTGCTAGGTTGGACTGGATGATCTTGGAGGTCTCTTCCAACCTGGTTGGTTCTATGATTCTATGATAAAGTCATAGGTGGACTAAGCCTGAAAAAAAAGCTCATGACCAGCATTCAATGTACAACTCTGAACTGAAACATCTGACTGGCATGAAGACAGAGAAGGATTTGCTTATCCTTCTTTGCAAAGTTATGTACTCATTCATGAGCTGGAGATGTTACGTAGCAGCACAAGAAAAGGAATGCAGTCCTTGGGGTATAGAGTTTTGGCATTTTATACAAACAAAACAAAGATGACCAAGTGCATTTTCATGCTACTTGACATAGCACTTGTGCTCTCTGAACTGCACTACTAAAAAGGTAAGGAAGAAGAAACAACTCTTACATTTCACGGGTTTGTAAAAGGGCTTCCCACTCTTGACCCAAGAGATTCTGCATTTCCAACAGCCCTTAGTTAGGGGTCCCATCCAACTGTGGTTTCATAGCTAGCCTTACACCTGTCCCTCTCAGCACCTCAAGGGTTGATTGTAAATTCCTACGGCAACCGCTGGCACTTGGCAAAGTGTTGAACTAGTGGGGAATGCAAAGCTGCCTGTGCTTTTGCTGCTGCTTGGCAGGATTTGCAAGCCATCCTTTCACACAAGCAGTTCTAAGAAGGCAGCCCTTTTAAAATGGGTTATATACATTTCATAGAATCATAAAATCACAGAATCAACCAGGTTGGAAGAGACCTCCAAGATCAGCCAGCCCAACCTAGCACCCAGCCCTAGCCAGTCAACCTGACCATGGCACTAAGTGCCTCATCCAGGCTTTGCTTGAACACCTCCAGGGATGGTGACTCCACCACCTCCCTGGGCAGCCCATTCCAATGCCAATCACTCTCTCTGCGAATAACTTCCTCCTAACATCCAGCCTAGACCTCCCCTGGCACAGCTTGAGACTGTGTCCCCTTGTTCTGTTGCTGGTTACCTGAGAGAAGAGGCCACCCCCCACCTGGCTACAATGTCCCTTCAGGTAGTTGTAGACAGCAATGAGGTCACCCCTGAGCCTCCTCTTCTCCAGGCTGCACACCCCCAGCTCCCTCAGTCTCTCCTCATAGGGTTTGTGTTCCAGGCCCCTCACCAGCTTTGTTGCCCTTCTCTGGACACCTTCCAGCACCTCAACACCTCTTTTGAATTGAGGGGCCCAGAACTGGACACAGCACTCAGGGAGTAGTAATGGTATTTTGCTTCAAAACAGATTCTATACATCTGTTTCAATCTCCCACTTTCTATATTGTAATTGCTGTTGCAACCTTTTCACGTTTGAAGATACCACACCACTCTAACTGCTCATTTAAGTCCAGATGTTCTGCCTGCCCTCAAGATTCCAGCATTTTCCTGAACATATTACCATTCTCCAAAGCCAGTCAGAGAATCAGAGATTTGGAAACTCCCTGAAACATTTAGAATAATGCATTCAACTTGGGCAGTTGAACTAACCATTGCCATGTATTTTTTAAATGTCATTTAAAAGCAGCAGCCAAAACACAAAAAAATAAAAGGAAATACTACTCAGCAACTACACACAGGACATGGTGAATTTACCATTCAAGTAGACTGTCCTAAAAGTACTTTAAGAGAAGTTACAGCACAGGATCTGATCTCCAGTGCTGGGCCACCAATGTGCCGCTGTGACCCAATGGCATCTTGGGGTGCATCAAGAGAAGTGTGTCCAGCAGGTCTAGGGAGGTTCTTTTCCCTCTATACTCTGCCTTAGTGAGACCACAACTGGAATACTCTGTTAAATTTTGGGCTCCTCAGTTCAAGAGAGACAGGGACTACTGGGAAGAGTCCAGTAGAGAGCCATGAGGATGACTGGGGGACTTGAGCTTCTCTCCTGTGTAGACAGACTGAGAAACCTGGGGCTGTTTAGTCTGGAGAAGACTGAGAGAAAATCAGAGGTGGGTGTCAAGTGGCTGGGGCCAATCTCTTTTTGGTGGTCAGCAGCAAGAAGACAAGGAGTAATGAATCATAGAATCAACCAGGTTGGAAGAGACCTCCAAGATCACCCAGGCCAACCTAGCACCCAGCCCCATCCAGTCATCTAGACCATGGCAAATGGCTACAAACTGGAACATAGGAGGTTTCACTGCAACGTGAGGAGAAACTTCTTTACAGTGAGGGAACAGAGCACCGGAACAGGCTTCCCAGAGAGGTAGTGGAGTCTCCTTCTCTGGAGACTTTCAAGATCTTCCTGGATGCATTCCTGTGCCTCCTACCCTTAGGTGATCCTGCTTGGCAGGGGTGCTGGACTTGACCTCTGGAGATTCCTTCCAACCTCTAAGGTTCTGTGATTCTGTGCTACAGCACACTGTGCTCACACTGATTCCCCCAGAAGCCAGAAATGGAGGGGTCTGGCTCAGAGGATCCAACCACAGATGCATCAAGGGCAGCGTGCAAGCTGTGCTGGTTTGGAGCTAATTGGAATATTTTATGAGAGAAATTAGATCATCTGTTATAAAAAGAAGATAATGATGAAGTCTCTATCATTCATTTGTTTGCTGAGAGGCATAAAAAGCCAAAACGTAAACAATTGGTCCCATTCTGGTCTGGAATGATGGATCTATCCAATTCCTCTTCATTCTGCTCTAATATCTTTCCTAATATGTTGGCTAACAGGTTTAGTCTGGAGAAGAGGAGGCTCGGGGGGGGACCTCATTGCTCTCCACAGCTACCTGAAAGGAGGTTGTAGCCAGGTGGGGGTTGGTCTCTTCTCCCAGGCAACCAGCAATAGAACAAGGGGACACAGTCTCAAGTTGTGCCAGGGTAGGTATAGGCTGGATGTTAGGAAGAAGTTCTTCACAGAGTAGAGTGATTGGCATTGGAATGGGCTGCCCAGGGAGGTGGTGGAGTCACTGGAACACCCTGGAGGTCTTCAAGCAAAGCCTGGATGAGGCACTTAGTGCCATGGTCTAGTTGACTGGCCAGGGCTGGGTGCTAGGTTGGACTGGATGATCTTGGAGGTCTCTTCCAGCCTGGTTGATTCTATGATTCTTTGCTGCTTGTTTTGTTTGCCTGCCTGGGAAAGTAGAGGGAGAAAGAGGGGGTAGCTTTGCACCCTTCTGGGCAGTTTCCTTTGTCTGGGAGGGAGTTTGGGTCTCTGAATTATTTCTAATTTATATATAATTGTAAGTATTTGTAAATATAGTGTGTATATAGGCTTGTAAATGCAACTTTGCTGTAAATACAGCTTCATCTTACTTCCAAGCTGTCTGAGCTAGTCCAGTAAATCTCAATAGTTGGTGAGGAGGCTCCTAACCCACCACACAAGCTCAGGGTGACCAAGCACATGCTCTTACTGCCAGGCTTCTGTGAGTGCACATAACCTGGCAGCCAGGTTGGTGCAATTATTTAAGTGCTTGCCCTAAATTTGGCTCATATTTTGAAAACTACTTGACAACCACATCCAGAGAGAGATGGTATATGTGAGCACATTTCAGTTAACTGTGGTAGTAGTATTGATTATTTCATTCCTTTTAAGGCTTTACCAAACTCACCTTCATCTTGTTAATTCAGATAATTCAAGCTATTATCTGAGACCATTATCTGAGTATGCTGAAGAACATAATTAGAATTTGACTGCTTAAATGTGTGCTGATGCCAAATAAGAAAATGAATAACCAAATCTGTTGTACATCTATTAACCTTAACTGTAGGAACTTATACCTGTCTCAATCATTTCATATATGTTTCAATGGGTACATGCTGTGAAGAACAAAATTCTCCTTCACTCATCTGAAGGTGATCCTACTGAATCAGAGGTCAGGCACAGGGGCCTGGAGCACAAATCCTATGAGGAGAGGTTGAGGGAGCTGGGCCTGTTTAGCCTGCAGAAGAGGAGGCTCAGGGGTGATCCTTATTACTGTCTACAACTACCTGAAGGGAGGCTGTAGCCAGGTGGGGGTGGCCTCTTCTCCCAGGCAACCAGCAATAGAACAAGGGGACACAGTCTCAAGTTGTGCCAGGGAAGGTCTAGGCTGGATGTTAGGAAGAAGTTCTTCACAGAGAGAGTGATTGGCATTGGAATGGGCTGCCCAGGGAGGTGGTGGAGGCACCGTCCCTGGGGGTCTTCAAGAAAAGCCTGGATGAGGCACTTAGTGCCATGGTCTGGTTGATTGGTTAGGGCTGGGTGCTAGGTTGGACTGGATGATCTTGGAGGTCTCTTCCAACCTGGTTGATTCTATGATTCTGTGATTCTGTGATGACCTTGAGAAAGTCAGGCACAACACAAGAATTTCCCATTCAACTTCAAGGATATTTGAACAGATAGAAGATTTGGTTCTGAGCAACTGAAAGGAGACAAACTATTCCAACAGCAAGTAAAAGTAAGTGCTAAATACTGCCCTACTTTATAATGGTATGAATCTGAACCAAGGAGTTGCAAACCCAGGGACATAATTCTAGTTTTATTCCTCATAAAATCAAACAGAGTTGCCCATCACTTAGGTTTAAGCTTTTACATCCTACATATTACATATCTATCCCTGGAGGTCTTCAAGAAGAGACTGGATGAGGCACTTGGTGCCATGGTCTAATTGACTGGATAGGGCTGGGGGATAGGTTGGACTGGCTGATCTTGGAGGTCTCTTCCAGCCTGGTTGATTCTATGATTCTATGATTTATTACAATATGAAAACAAACTAATCCAACAGCTCTAAGATGTCTACAGAGAAACCTGTAAGATACACTGCAATGAGTGTTCAATCACAGGGCAGTAGGGAAACATTGGCAGTTTTCTTCAAGAGAAGCTGGCTTGCATCATAAATGCAAAGAGCACAGCTGCAGCAAAGCACTCTGTTGTTGCTATGTTAAGTACCTTAAACAAAACTTTAAATTGCCACCCTTTGTTGAAAAATAGCACCCCCAAAAAGCCCTAAATTCAAGTTGAGTGTATTTTAAGAAGCCATAGAAGAGGCCTACAGCAGAAATGCTTTAACACTGACTTGTTTCATTCTAATGACAAGGACTGCTCACTCAAAGTATCACAGTATCACAGTATTATCAGGGTTGGAAGAGACCTCACAGATCATCAAGTCCAACTCTTTACCACAGTGCTCAAGGCTAGACCATGGCACCAAGTGCCACGTCCAGTCCTGCCTTGAACAGCTCCAGGGACGGCGACTCCACCACCTCCCCGGGCAGCCCATTCCAGTGTCCAATGACTCTCTCAGGGAAGAACTTTCTCCTCACCTCCAGCCTAAATCTCCCCTGGCACAGCCTGAGGCTGTGTCCTCTTGTTCTGGTGCTGGCCACCTGAGAGAAGAGAGCAACCTCCTCCTGGCCACAGCCTCCCCTCAGGTAGTTGCAGACAGCAATAAGGTCACCCCTGAGCCTCCTCTTCTCCAGGCTAACCAATCCCAGCTCCCTCAGCCTCTCCTCGTAGGGCTGTGCTCAAGGCCTCTCCCCAGCCTCGTTGCCCTTCTCTGGACACACTCAAGCATCTCAATGTCCCTCCTAAACTGGGGGGCCCAGAACTGAACACAGCACTCAAGGTGTGGTCTAACCAGTGCAGAGTACAGGGGCAGAATGACCTCCCTGCTCCTGCTGGCCACACCATTCCTGATGCAGGCCAGGATGCCACTGGCTCTCTTGGCCACCTGGGCACACTGCTGGCTCATGTTCAGGTGGGTATCAATCAGCACCCCCAGATCCCTCTCTGTCTGGCTGCTCTCCAGCCACTCCGACCCCAGCCTGTATCTCTGCATGGGGTTGTTGTGGCCAAAGTGCAGCACCCTGCACTTGGAGCTATTGAACCCCATCCCTTTGGACTCTGCCCATCTGTCCAGGGGCAGCAGTACACAGCACTACCTGATGGAAAAAAAGGTATCAAAACAACCTTCCATGTTGCCAAGGGTCCAACTGAACATAGACTTATTTCCATAGGATGACTTCTTTTAACAAAGACAAAAAAAGGGAGAGAGAAAGCTACATAGAAGCCAAATTATTCTTCAACACTTCCTTTATAGGTAGTAGTTTGCAAACAAATTATAGCTCTTCTCCTTGAATTAAACAATGCCCTGTTACAAGAGATGCCAAAACAGGCACAGGACAAACAAGCTTGTCAGTCAATTAGCAGCTAATTGATCTCTCTGATCCCATTGCTTTTAACTGATTGGGTAAATCTTTTGGGTTTGGTTGCCTAACCTTGCTGTGCATGTATCAGTCTGATGGAGATCACAGAATCAAAGAATCAGTTAGGGTTGGAAGGGATCACCAAGATCATCTAGTTCCAACCCCACTGCCATGGGCAGGGACACCCTACCCTAGAGCAGGCTGCCCACAGCCTCAGCCAGCCTGGCCTTAAACACCTCCAGACATGGGGCCTCAACCACCTGCCTGGGCAACCCATTCCAGCCTCTCACCACTCTCCTGCTCAACAACTTCCAGTCTCAACCGACCCATCTCCAGCTTCACTCCATTCCCCCCAGTCCTGTCACTCCCTGATAGCCTAAAAAGCTTTTGTAGGCCCCCTTCAGATACTGGAAAGCCACAAGAAGGTCACCTGGAAGCCTCCTCTTCTCCAGCCTGAACAGCCTCAACTCTTTCATTCTGTCCTCACAGCAGAGCTGCTGCAGCCCTCTGAGCATCCTCGCAGCCCTTCTCTGGACACACTCCAGCACATCCACATCCCTCCTGTAATGGGGGTTCCAGAACTGGACACAGTACTCCAGGTGGGGTCTCATCAGAGCAGAGTAGAGGGGGAGAATCTGCTGGCCACAGCTCTCCTGCTGCCACCCAGGATCTGGTTGGCCCTCCGGGCTGCAGGTGCACACTGCTGGCTCCTGTTGAGCTTCTCATCCACCAGCACCCCCAAGTCCCTCTCCTCAGGGCTGCTCTCCAGCCACTCACTGCCCAGCCTGGATTTGTGCTTGGGATTGCCTCGACCCAGATGCTCTTGGTCTTGTTGAACCTCATGAGGTTGGCTTGTGCCCACCTCTCCAGCCAAGATGCCTAAGCATGTCACATAATACAGAATCTACCTGTTCTGGCTGACTGTATTCCAATGTG
Source organism: Pogoniulus pusillus (assembly GCF_015220805.1). Classification (NCBI taxonomy): domain Eukaryota; kingdom Metazoa; phylum Chordata; class Aves; order Piciformes; family Lybiidae; genus Pogoniulus; species Pogoniulus pusillus. The sequence goes on along the minus strand of NC_087294.1, from coordinate 5,942,398 downwards.
GACATCCTGAATCTATCTCCACAAACAAACAAACCAAACCAACCAACCAAACAAACCCCAAAGACTTATTCTGATTATGAAACTATTCTGATATGAAACTAAACATGAGACTTATATAAACTGTTAATTTTCTCACACTGCTACTTATTTCCTTTAGGAGCAAGTCAAGAAATGAAATCAGATGAGTAAAATGCCAGCCATTTCCCATGTGGACCTTCAAATGTGATGTCAGAGCAACGGCAGATCTGACAGGCAGCATTTCCAGTCTTATTAAAATTTCAGAAGTCCACAAAAATAGCACAGTCATTTTAGTCCTTTTCCCTCAAATTTCCTCTTGAATCCCCATAGGCAGTGACTTACAAGAGAGACACCACCTCCCATGCAGACAACAGTCAGAAACAGACAACCACCACCACTTCTTAAATGCTATTTGGATGGCTTAAGTAAGGTTTATGTGATTGTGTCCAGTTCTGGGCCCCTCAATTCAAGACAGATGTTGAGGTGCTGGAACATGTCCAGAGAAGGGCAACAAAGCTGGTGAGGGGCCTGGAGCACAAATCCTATGAGGAGAGGTTGAGGGAGCTGGGGGTGTTTAGCCTGGAGAAGAGGAGGCTCAGGGGTGATCTTATTACTGTCTACAACTACCTGAAGGGGCATTGTAGCCAGGTGGGGGGTGGCCTCTTCTCCCAGGCAACCAGCAATAGAACAAGGGGACACAGTCTCAAGTTGTGCCAGGGTAGGTATAGGCTGGATGTTAGGAAGAAGTTCTTCACAGAGAGAGTGATTGGCATTGGAATGGGCTGCCCAGGGAGGTGGTGGAGGCACCGTCCCTGGAGGTGTTCAAGCAAAGCCTGGATGAGGCACTTAGTGCCATGGTCTAGTTGATTGGATAGGGCTGGGTGCTAGGTTGGACTGGATGATCTTGGAGGTCTCTTCCAACCTGGTTGATTCTATGATTCTATGATTCTATGATTCTATTGATCCTCATTTGCAGAAGAATGAGTTCCTCTCATGTGTAAGTTCAGTAATAAATAAACAAACAGTATTTACTAAAGGCACATTAACAATGTGCAGTAGTATCCAAAGTGGTGCTGAGATGGAAATTAGCTCTTAATTCTTGGGCTGATCTCTTTATCAGCAGAAACTTAACTCTATCTTACTTTCTTCTGAGCCAGAGCAACTGAACACAACACATTTCTGGGCTGCATCGAAATATGTGTTGCCAGCAGATCCAGAGAGGTGATTCTGCCATTTTGCTCTGCTGAGACCTCACCTGGAGTAATGCATGCAGGTCCTCAGTATAGAAGGACATGGACCTCATGGAGCAGGTCCAGAGCAGGGCCACAAAAATTATCAGGGTGTTGGAGCACCTCTGCTACAAACACAGGCTGAAGGAGCTGGGGTTGTTCAGCCTGGAGGGGAGAAGACTCCAGGGAGACCTAATAGCAGCCTTCCAGTACCTGAAGGAGGCCTACCAGAAGGCTGGAGAGAGACTGTTTACAAAGGCCTGCAGTGACAGGACAAGGGGCAATGGCTTCAAACTAGAGAAGAACAGATTTAGACTGGATGTTAGGAACAGGTTCTTTACCATGAGGGTGGTGGAACACTGGCACAGGTTGCCCAGGGAGGTGGTTGGGGCTCCATCCCTGGAGATATTCAAGGTGAGGCTCACCAGGGCTCTGGGCAACCTGTTGAAGATGCTCCTGCTTGCTAGATGACCTTTGGAGGTCCCTTCCAACCCAGACCATTCTGTGATTCTGTAAGGATACCACTGCCAAGCCATGAAAGTGTGAAATAGTTTCTGATCACTATTTGAAGGATCGTTTTTTGTCCCACACCCACAGCACAGACAAGAAACGGAGCTTTGGCTCTGCTGCTGTCCCCAAACTATTACCATGTAAATTAATAGACATTATGTAGCCTCCAAATTGCAAAACAACTACAATCTGTGAAAAGCAAAGGTTCAGACCCTAATCATTAATGTGATGTGATGCCCCTGGGGCTGCAATCAACAGTTTGTATTTGCAAAGACTGGTGAAAATCACTGAGATTAAAGAATTTCCACTCAATGTAACATCCATGTGAATCAGAAAGGGAATTCTCACACTTTATCAAGGGCAGATTAACTAAACTATGAATCTGGCAGCACTTGTGCAAGACAAAAATGTATATGCAAAGATTCCTGTGTGGATGTGGCTTGCAGTCATTTCTAGACTTGCAAATTGTCTACACTAAGGGTAAGAACAGTGTCACTGAAAGTGCTGAAGTTGTCAGCTGTAACAGTTCTCCTTACCAGAATGACATGTAAAGGCTGAAATGCCTCTTATTTGGGGTGTGGAGTCTGCTCTACCAGAGACATTCAACACCTGCATGGATGTGGTCCTGTGTGATCTGGTCTAGGTGATCCTGCTCTGCAGGGGGCTTAGACTGGATGACCTTCTGAGGTCCCTTCCAGCCCCTAACATTCTGGGCATCTGCTGGGGAGAACAGACTTGTGCTGCTAAGTCCCTGCTAAGATACCACACAGCTTTTCCACAAGCTTTCCCAGGGAAAACAAAAGCAAAATAAGAATCACATTTTGTGTAAATACTGCACCATTTTTTAGGTACAAAATGATTTTTATTCTGTTGCAAAAAAAAGGAAACATTAAGCAAATATCAGGCTCTTGCTTAGCGTTTTCATCTGAGAGGGAAAATGTCACAAAACCTTCTGGGAGGTGAGGCTTCTGTAGTTTAAAAAGTTACACAATCTTAATTATACAACCCCAGCAGATTTTGGGAACAGCTATGCCTCCTTTCACACTGTGTCAGAAGAAGCCACTTGCATTTCACAGTTTCACAGTATCACAGTATCATCAGGGTTGGAAGAGACCTCACAGATCATCAAGTCCAACCCTTTACCACAGAGCTCAAGGCTAGACCATGGCACCAAGTGCCACGTCCAATCCTGCCTTGAACAGCTCCAGGGACGGCGACTCCACCACCTCCCCGGGCAGCCCATTCCAGTGTCCAATGACTCTCTCAGTGAAGAACTTTCTCCTCACCTCCAGCCTTAATTTCCCCTGGTGCAGCCTGAGGCTGTGTCCTCTCGCTCTGGTGCTGGCCACCTGAGAGAAGAGAGCAACCTCCTCCTGGCCACAACCACCCCTCAGGTAGCTGTAGACAGCAATAAGGTCACCCCTGAGCCTCCTCTTCTCCAGGCTAACCAATCCCAGCTCCCTCAGCCTCTCCTCGTAGGGCTGTGCTCAAGGCCTCTCCCCAGCCTCGTCGCCCTTCTCTGGACATGCTCAAGCATCTCAATGTCCCTCCTAAACTGGGGGGCCCAGAACTGAACACAGCACTCAAGGTGTGGTCTAACCAGTGCAGAGTACAGGGGCAGAATGACCTCCCTGCTCCTGCTGGCCACACCATTTCTGATGCAGGCCAGGATGCCCCTGGCTCTCTTGGCCACCTGGGCACACTGCTGGCTCATGTTCAGGTGGGTATCAATCAGCACCCCCAGATCCCTCTCTGTCTGGCTGCTCTCCAGCCACTCTGACCCCAGCCTGTATCTCTGCATGGGGCTGCTGTGGCCAAAGTGCAGCACCCTGCACTTGGAGCTATTGAAAATGTCAGCATTTTTCTAACTCTCTCTTGAATGAGCAAATGCACTGCCTCTGATGAACGTTCTCACCCCAGGGATGAATTACATAGGAAGACATTTATAGTATCTGAACTTGTGTTTGTTTTTCACTCACACCAATTATTATACAAGCTTATTTTAAAACCTGTCATTGTTTACTAAGCCCTGTGGTCACCACAGGTCAAAACAAAAACAGATGCATGCTGAACATCAGTAGCAGCATGTTCTTACCAGGGCTTTTTGGGGGCCATTTTTCGCACCCAAAGTGGAACAGACCTTCAAAGTAGTTTTATTTTAATCCATTTTGAATATTTCATTAAGCCTCAAATTGTATATATCACACCCCACAGACAGAATGTTTCATTTTGACTACTGATTCAGTGCAGGTGTTTTGCTGTAGCAGATCGAGTCACTTGGCACTGCCTAAAGATTGTGACCACTACAGCAGTTATGTTAAGGTACAATAAAGTCCCTTAAGTGGGCTCCTGGTATCGTTTAAGGCTTAGCTTAAGTTTTTTGTGTCTAACTGTAAACAAGGGATGGGGACTTTCCAGAGATGCTGAACAGAAAAAAAGGTAAAAAAATAACTAATTGGCTATTGGGTGCAAAAAGAGTAATAAAGATAAGTCCATGTGATTTAATTCCCTTGCTGATGGGGATAAAATTCAGCTGCATAAACAGAATCACAGAATCATAGAATCAGAATCAACCAGGTTGGAAGAGACCTCCAAGATCATCCAGTCCAACCTAGCACCCAGCCCTAGCCAGTCAACTGGACCATGGCACTAAGTGCCTCATCCAGGCTTTTCTTCAACACCTCCAGGCACGGTGCCTCCACCACCTCCCTGGGCAGCCCATTCCAATGCCAATCACTCTCTCTGTGAAGAACTTCCTCCTACCATCCAGCCTATACCTACCCTGGCACAACATGAGACTGTGTCCCCTTGTTCTATTGCTGGTTGCCTGGGAGAAGAGACATTTGGATTGGAAAAGACCTTCAGGATCACCAAGTCCAACCTATAACTCTAAACCATATCCCCAAGCACCACATCCAAACAACCTTTAAACACAGTCAGAGTTGGTGACTCATCCACCTCCCTGGGCAGCCCATTCCAATCCCTGACCACTCTTGCTGTGAATTTTTTTTTTCCTAGTATCCCGTTTAAACCCACCCAGTCACAGCTTGAGGCCATTCCCTCTTGTTCTATCACTAATTACTGTGAGAAGAGACCAGCAGCAGCCTCTCCACAACATCCTTTCAGGTAGCTGTAGACAGCAATGAGGTCTCCCCTCAGCCTCCTCATTTTCAAACTAACCAGACCCAGCTTCATCAGTCACTCCTCATAAGATTTCTTCTCCAGGCCCTTCACCAGCCTTTGCCCTCCTCTGCACTTGCTTCAGCACCTCCACATCCCTCTTGTAATGAGGTGCCCAAAACTGAGCACAGTACTCAAGATGTGGCCTCACCAGAGCTGAGTACAAGGGGGCAATCACCCCTCTACTCCTGCTGGACACAGCATCTCTAATCCAAGCCAGGATGCCATTGGCTTTCTTTGCCATCTGGGCACACTGCTTGCTCCTATTGCACTGCTTGTCAGCTAGAACCCTCAAGTCCCTTTCTGCTAGACAGCTTTCCAGTCACACTTCTCCAAGCCTGTAGCACTGCTTGGAGTTGTTGTGGCCCATATGCACCACCTTAGAATCATAGAATCAACCAGGTTGGAAGAGACCTCCAACATCATCCACTCCAACCTAGCACCCAGCCCTAGCCAGTCAACTAGACCATGGCACTAAGTGCCTCATCCAGGCTTTGCTTCAACACCTCCAGGGACGGTGACTCCACCACCTCCCTGGGCAGCCCATTCCAATGCCAATCACTCTCTCTGTGAAGAACTTCCTCCTAATATCCAGCCTAGACCTCCCCCAGCACAACTTGAGACTGTGTCCCCTTGTTGAAGCTCATCCCATTAACACTGGCCCATGGATCCAACCTATCCAAGTTCCTCTGCAGAGTCTCCCTATCCTCATGATGATCAACACTGCCACCAAACTTTGGTCATCTGCAAACTTACTGATGACACACTCTAAGTCTACATCAAGGTCATCAATAAAGATGCTAAACAATTCTATCAGGGAGGTAATAGGAAAGGAAAGGAATGGGGAAGGGGCCTAAGGAGGCTGTTGGAAGCCTCTCTGGGCTTGTCCAGAGGGGTGTTTTGGGTCTTTAAGAGGGTCCTTGTGTTGTCTCTACTTTGTAAATGTATGCAAATATGGTTTTGTGCATATACATTGTATTTTATGCTTTTAGATTTTAGTTTGCTGTAAAATATATCTTCATTTTGCTTCCAAACCTTCTGAGCTATTCAGGTAACTTTATTCTGGGGGTAATTTTAACCCTTCCACAGCTGTACATTTAAGGACAGTGCTTTCTTTAAAATCCTCAGGATGCCTGGCAGGGAAAATTACTCTGGCCATATTTTACAGTACTCCCTGCTTTTTATTGCAGAAAGCATCAGAAGTCACTATGTGTGACATCCAAACGCATCAGGACATCTCAAAAAACTCAGCAAAAGGAGCATGAGCTTTCTGCTGTGTTTTGCAGGCACACATGAAATTCTGCTCTTTGCAGTTAAGACTTCTTTACACAAACACAAATCAACTGTGTTTGTGAACATGAGCATCACTTCCCTGGCCAAACACCTCTGAAAAGTTAATGGTCCTCCAAAGTGTCTTAATCCACACAGAAAACCTCTGCAGGGCAGGCCAAGCTGACAGCTCAGTTACAGATTTTCAACAAACACAACACAATAAACCCCAAAACACTTCTTGGGAAAGGCACTGCTGACATTTCATGATGACTTTACATCAGACAGGGTTAGATCAAGGCATTCATAGTATAATCAAGACCTTTAGGTTCTTCAGGCTCTTCTTAGTGATGCCCAATGACAGGACAAGGAGCAATGGGTGGAAGTTGAGGCATTGGAAGTTTCATGGAAATATGAGGAATGTTTTTTTTTCCCTGTGAAGGTGACAGAACACTGGAACAGGCTGCCCAGGTGGGTTGCAGAGTCTCCCTGTCTGGAGATATTCAAGACCCACATGGATGTGCTCCTGTGTGCTCTGGTCTAGCTTGATCCTGCTCTGGACTAGACAACCTTTCAGGGTCCCTTACTGATGCTAACATGCTGTGTAATTCTGTAATGCAAGTTTTGTATATGTATCCCACACCAATTTTGGAACCACTCCAAGAACACTTGCAGCATGATTCTATTATTCTATGCTTAATAAATGACACAAGAGAATACAAAATCAATCCTACACAGAAAACACTGAAGGAAGGACAGCAAACCATTCAATTTCAGCCACCAGCAGCAAGCTCAGTGGGGTCTGGGAGGGCAATTTTAGGGTTGATGGTCTATTGAAAAGGAAAACAAGTACTGCTCAGCTCTGGAAAACTCCAGAGAACTTTGTACAGGGTTTTTTTTCTGCTGTACATCTCACCAAATTTAGTTTTGTTTCCATTGTCAGAATTGGAAGGGAAATCAGCTAGCCCCAAAGCTTGGTGGGTGTTTGTTACACACCAATGGCACTTGTACACTACAGACAAAAGAAAGCATCACCAACATACAAGGGCAGAATGGTTTGGGTTGGAAGGGACCTTGAAAGAACATCTAGTTCAACTGCCAAACATCTCCCAGCCCAGCCCCCAACTTCCCTGTTAATGAATGTAGAGTACATGCATGAGCACACAGGGCTTCATGTCTGCTGACCTACACTTTAAACCACTACTACAAGGTCCTTCAGAGAGTGCCTAGCAATGTGCAGAGCTGCACTGCAAACCAGAAGCACGTGTCACAGAACCACAGAAACACCCAGGCTGCAAAAGACCCTCAGGATCACCAAGTCCAACCTATAATCCTACTCCACAAGATTCACCTTAAACCATAGCCCTAAGCACCACATCCAAATGACTCTTGAACACATCCAGGGTGGGTGACTCCACCACCTCCCTGAGCAGCTCATTCCAGTCCCTGACCACTCTCTCTGTGAAAAACTTTTTCCTAATGTCCAATCTAAACCTCCCCAGCCTCAGCTTGAGGCCATTCCCCCTTGTTCTGTCTCCAATGACCTGTGAGAAGAGACCAGCAGCAGCCTCTCCACAATGTCCCTTCAGGTAGCTGTAGACAGCACTGAAGTCTCCCCTCAACTCCCCCTTCCTCAAACTAAGCATCCCCAGCCCCTCAGTCGCTCCTCATGGATGAGGCACTTAGTGCCATGGTCTAGTTGACTGGACAGGGCTGGGGGATAGGTTGGACTGGATGATCTTGGAGATCTCTTCCAACTTGGTTGATTCTATGATTCTATGATTCATAAAATCTACTCTCCAGCCCCTTCACCACCTTCTTTGCCCTCCTCTGGACCCGCTCCAGCTGCAGGCCATTACCCTGAAGACTCCAGCACAATGGTGTAGCACTCAGATCACCTCAGACACCTGATCAACTTGTTTATTCAACTGAACCCTTCCTTCTGCTTCTCTCCTCCTACTCACCACGGCAGGATTTGAGGACGCCCTGTTCGCCTGGAGATGGTGAATCACTCCAAGCCAGCAGGCTTGCTTGGTTCCTCAAAAGACACAAAAGGTGTAAAAATAGCCTGTACTAATGAAGCAAGTGCGGCGTCAGCAGCCAGATGAGCGTGGGTGATCAGATAAGGGGCTGCTGCTGCAAAGGGCAAAGTATTAAGAGAATGCTTCTCTCTCTCTCTCTCTCTCTTTTTATGAAGCTTTGCTCTTCCTTTGCTGACACCAGTCCTCTGCAACGCCTGACAGATGACACTGGCAGCCCTGACTCCTCCTGTAATTGCGAGGTTGGTGCGGGCGCAGGAAGCGGAGCCTCGCTGCGAGCTGAAGGCGCCGTGGAGGTGTCACCCAAAAACCAAACAGAGAGAGGCAAAAATAAAGCCTAAAAATAGCCAGGACTACCCACCGAGTATGACTGCGTGGGTATATTTAGCCAGTCTCACACCAACTTTTCTTGTTAAAAACACAATCTTACCTTTATGCAAAGCAGCTTCCTGTTTCTAAACGCAACCTGAGGAACTTCAGAGCGTGAGGGGGGGAAATTCAGACCCTTTTTCACCTAGATTATGAGATTAAATGTGAAAAAGAAAATGACAGGGGTTGTGCATCCTCACACAACGAACAGAGAACAGTTTGCTATCATGAAGGGGCATTGTAGCCAGGTGGGGGGTGGCCTCTTCTCCCAGGCAACCAGCAATAGAACAAGGGGACACAGTCTCAAGTTGTGCCAGGGTAGGTATAGGCTGGATGTTAGGAAGAAGTTCTTCACAGAGAGAGTGATTGGCATTGGAATGGGCTGCCCAGGGAGGTGGTGGAGGCACCGTCCCTGGGGGTCTTCAAGAAAAGACTGGATGAGGCACTTAGTGCCATGGTCTAGTTGACTGGCTAGGGCTGGGTGCTAGGTTGGACTGGATGATCTTGGAGGTCTCTTCCAACCTGGTTGATTCTATGACATCCTGATACAGCCCAGGAAACAGATTCAGAAGTACTAGAGCTGTACCAGCAAACTTCTCTGGGGACTAAAAATGAGACTCTGAGAGCTGATGGAAGTGGGACGTGTACTGTGCCAGCTCTTGCTACTTGAGCCATCCAGCAGTGCCCTTGAGAGAAGGCACCAGAAGCATCCCCACCAGAAGCAGACACACAGGCCTGAAGACGGATGAGATGCAGTTGTACTTTGATAACCCTGTTCTGCAAGTCTCATCTACTCTGAGGCCAGTTCACAGCACCTTAGCAGCACAAGAAAAGCTTTTAGGAAGGGTGTAAATATAACTCGCTCCCATTTAAGGCATTCCTATGCTGCCTAATAAAGTATCATAGAATCATAGAAACAACCAGGTTGGGAGAGACCTCCAAGATCATCCAGTCCAACCTAGCACCCAGCCCTAGCCAGTCAACTAGACCATGGCACCAAGTGCCTGATTCAGTCCCCTCTTGAACACCTCCAGGGACGGTGACTCCACCACCTCCCTGGGCAGCCCATTCCAATGCCAATCACTCTCTCTGGGAAGAACTTCCTCCTAACATCCAGCCTAGACCTCCCCCAGCCCAATTTGAGACTATCAGGCCAAGTGACAGCATTTAGCATCTTATAAGCAATATTGAGAAGCACTTCTAACCACACTTTTGAATTTCTGATTCTCAATTACCTCCACTACACAGGAATTAATGAATGCATCTTTAAACTGCTAACACTGCACCTGTCTATGTCAGCTGGTGTGCACATCATGGTGACGTGAGAACAGTGCTCAGACATCATGTGCTACCTGGATGCTCCACTAGGCTGAACTCAAGGGGTTGCCTCATGCCCACAGAATCACTGAGGCTGGAAATGACCTCTGAGATCATCAGGCCCAGCCTATAACCTAACACCATGGCATCAGCTAAACCATGCCACCAAGAGCCACATCCAAAGGTCTTTCTTAAAGATCTCCAGGGATGGTGACTCCACCACCTCCTTGGGCAGCCCATTCCAGCTCCCAATCACCCTTTCTGTGAGGAAGCGATTCCTAACATCCAACCTAAACCTCCCCTGGCACAACTTTAAACCATGCCCTCTCATCCTGCACTAGTTGCCCAGGAACAGGAAGGCTCACATCAAGTGCTGGCTGAACTTTGCATCACCTACACTGGCTAGTCCTGCTCATGAACACATTCTGAGCCCACTGCTCATCCCACTTATGGTGTCAGAGGAGTCTTGCAACTTCCATGGGTTTAACTGCAAGAGGATGAGCCACATCATCAAAGATGTTCAGCGATGTTCAGCAATCTCTCTTTCCAGAGCGACTTTGTGCTTCTGCCTGGCATGAATTTTGGTCCCTTTACCCAACAGGAAGGCAAGCCAGGTCCCAAGCCTCTCTTAAAAATGCTTGCAACTACTGGAATGCCTGCAACTACTGGAAGTGCCTTACCACTGGAAGTAGCACACATGCCAACTTTCAAGTGTTCTGCAGGAGCTGTGCAAGGAAATGTATTTTCTGCTTAATATTGTGATTCCTTTGGAAGATGCTTACATGGCTGATTTCTTTCACATCTGGCTCCAAATACCTCACATCACTTGTCCTAGGATCAGGGTTCAAAAGAAACCCTACAGGTAGAGACCTTTTGTCTCATTTACATCAGGAAAACAAAAAAAGCTCACTGTAAGACTTGACAACTTCATGTGCAATATTCAGTGGAAATTATTCTTCTGAGACTACAATTTTTTCTTCTCTTTCATTCTGGTTTACATTTTTTAAAAGTATTTGTAGTTAATAAAAATTGTGTTTTTCATATTAACTCCAGTGGGAAGTTGAGAGCATGCTCTTTTCTTGGTATGCTGTGGTATGCTTGATATTCTTTGTCCATCGTGGACAATGGGCTGCCCAGGGGGGTGGTGGAGTCACCGTCCCTGGAGGTGTTCAAGAGGGGACTGAATCAGGCACTTGGTGCCATGGTCTAGTTGGCTGGCTAGGGCTGGGTGCTAGGTTGGACTGGATGATCTTGGAGGTCTCTTCCAACCTGGTTGATTCTATGATTCTATGATTCTTAGACTAGATATAAGTAAGACATTTTTCATAGTGAGGGTGGTGAAAAACTGGGACAGGTTGCTCAGAGAGGCAGCACATGCCCCATCTCTAAACACATTCAAGGCCAGGTTGGAACAGGGCTCCGAGAAAACCGATTTTCTTAAAGATGTCCCTGCCCACAGCATGAGGTTTGGTTGAGAGAACCTCTAATCATCACTTTCAACCCAAATCATCCTATGACCTTATGATTCTTTTCAGCAAGTTCCTGACAGGGGCTTTCTCTATTGGTCAGTGTCTAAACTGGGAGACCAGGTACAGTGCCTGATCCCTGGAGGTGTTCAAGACAAGACTGGATGAGGCACTTAGTGCCATGGTCTGGTTGACTGGCTAGGGCTGGGTGCTAGGTTGGACTGGATGATCTTGGAGGTCTCTTCCTACTTGGTTGATTCTATGATTCTACTCTATGATTCCTGGGCGGGATGGAGGTTCCATGATCACAGGATCACAGAATCACAGAACTTTATTGGTTGGAAGGGACCTCCAGAGATTGAGTCCATCCTACCCTGCCAGGGTAGTTTGCACAGGAATGCATCCAGGCAGGTTGTGAAAGTCTTCAGAGAAGGAGACTCCACAACCTCTCTGGGCAGCCTGTTCCAGTGCTCTGTCACTCTCACTGTAACGAAGTTTCTCGTCATGTTGAGGTGAAATCTTTTATGCTCCAACATGTATCCATTGCTCCTTGTCTTACTGCTGCTGAAAGTAAGAGACTGGCTCCATCCACTTGACACCCATCCCTCAGGTATTTGTATACATTGATCAGATCTCCTCTCAGTCTTCTCTTCTCCAGACTAAACAGCCCCACAAAATGGGAGTCTACAGTCAGTGACAGCACTGCTGATTTCTTACCCTGGGTAGGGACATCACATGGTGGGCAAAAGGAAGCAGGTGCCAGTACAGGGTAGCAGTAGGGAAGGCTGCAAGGGGAGCCACGGGAGGCAGCAGAGAGATAGGGCGGTGTTAAGTAATGAGGGGCTGCACTATCTCACATCTTCCTACATCCTGCCGCAGGTCGCTTTTCCTGCCACAGCTTCTCCCTCCCGCCCCTGCATGGTGTCACTTTCACCAGCATGCACTCCCCTCCCACTCACCAACACATAAGGCACACCATGCTCTGTGTCACCCCTCCAATCTGGCCCAGCATCTCTGAGGTGTGAGCAATAGATGCAGCTTATGAAAGGTTAGGATTCATGCTTCATTGGCAAATACAGCAGGCAAGTGGCTCAAATTATAATGCACTTTTTCCTTGTGAAGACCTGTATGAGGTGGGAGCAGGTTGCCACAGGCCTGGTGCCTGCAGCACACTGACACAGGGCCTTACTGCTGGGCAAAAGGGCAGGTCCAATTAGATGTCTTGTATTATTTATGTTCTGCTGCTTCACCTGTTGATCATGTATCCTCCTTTCAGCCTTCCTGAGCCCCAGCTTGTGTAACACATCGACATGTGCAGAGGCACTGCTCTACCTGGGAAAGCTTGAGCAGAAATCTGGTAGAGGAGATGGGACACCTTCCTCTTGAGGACCCAAGGAAGGGGTGGAATGGCTGAGAAGCTGAGCAGATCATTTCAGCTAGGATTCTCAAGCTAAAAGATGAGAAATACGAGATATCTGCCCTGCTGGCAGTAATAATTACAATGTATTATTAACAAAACTCAGGTTTCATCATCAACTTGACTCCAGTTTCAAGAGCTGATCTCGCCCTAATCACCCTCCAAATTACATCCAGCATGTCCCTCTGAGCTGAGCCAGTACCAGCAAGGAAGGCTGCTGGTAACTATTATGCTGAAGAGAAAGAAAGCACAGGTAAAAATGAGCTATCAAAACTATCATCAAACAGGAGCAAAAAATTACAGATAGATCTTAAGCTGCCCAAACCCAGGGTGGTCTGACCACTTGGATTTGATCTGCCACAAAGACAGAGCCTGCAACTTCAAGCGGCTGAAAGTTCTCACTGTCAATGTCTGCTACATAGGGCACAGCTGATGTGACTCTGCTTCTGCAAAGGATTGACTCCACTCCCCTCAAAGGTGTCAGTAAAGTCACAGCTTCTCTCTTGGATCTCGAAACATGAGAAATGCCACCTATGTGTTTGCTATAATGAACTAGCCAACTGTTTCCTTCACCACCTCACTGCTGCAACAAAAAGACCCTTGCTTGACTTTGTTCCTCTACCAAGATCATCATCAGAGCAACTAAGATCTTCAAAAGCATCTTCTCAACCTCTAAGTGTGAGACGAAATTGCCATTTTAATTGTGGATCAGTTACGTCTTCTTGAGCAAGGCAACCCCAATCCCTTGGATGCAGCAGCATAACAAGCACTGCTCTTCTAGCAGGGAGCCTAATTGGCCTGCTAGCACCGACAGAGAGCGGCTGGTTCATTAGAGCAAGCTGGAGGAGCTGCTGTTTGTGCCTTCACAAGCTGGGAATGTTTGACTGCAAAACTGCTATGGGTGTTTGATCCAGAATTCACCCTCTGATTTCTCATCAGCAAAGCTCAAAAGTAAAGAAGCTATCAGTCTGGTATTTTCTTTACCACTTTCTCAGAGTAACAATTTATATTTCTCCTTGATCTGTTCAAAGATGTCAAATCTAACCTTAAAATAGGATTTGGACTTTTATGTTCTGCGTAAACCTGCTTAGCAAAGAAAGCAGCAAGAGCAGGACTGATGTAAGCCAAACTGCAGTTTCACGTAACACCTGGAAGATGCTGGCAGCTAGGCTGCTATCCTGTAGCCTGACTGCACCAGGACCTTGCCAGAAAGTGCAAAGGGCAGAAGAAGGCCAGCAGAAGGCCAGCAGAGGTCAAAAGCAGACATGCTTCCTGCTGGCTGCTCAGAGCAGGTCTGAACAGCAGGCAGTCTGGCAGATGGCAGAGGAAGCATACCTCAGCATGATTTGCTGAATCACACTAAAGGGGAGCATGGCAGCTAGTCCTGATGAAACATCCAAGAGCTCCCTTTGCCTGATGCAGTGGACCCCAGGTGCAGTTCTGCACACCTTCGGGGAGACTATGCTGCTGTGCTCAGGTTTGTCCATCCACCCCCTCCTTTACTTGTCTTACAGCCTGCATAAGACATCACCTTGCTTGATGCTTTCAAAATGTGTATTTCTGTTTCTGTTCCATAGAATCACAGAATCAACCAGGCTGGAAGAGACCTCCAAGATCATCCAGTCCAACCTAGCACCCAGCCCTAGCCAGTCAACCAGACCATGGCACTAAGTGCCTCATCCAGGCTTTTCTTGAAGACCTCAAGGCACAGTGCCTCCACCACCTCCCTGGGCAGCCCATTCCAATGCCAATCACTCTCTCTGCCAACAACTTCCTCCTAACATCCAGCCTAGACCTCCCCCGGCACAACTTGAGACTGTGTCCCCTTGTTCTGTTGCTGGTTGCCTGGGAGAAGAGACCAACCCCACCTGGCTACAGCCTCCCTTCAGGTAGTGGTAGACAGCAATGAGGTCCCCCTGAGCCTCCTCTTCTCCAGGCTAAACACCCCCAGCTCCCTCAGCCTCTCCTCATAGGCTTTGTGCTCCAGGCCCCTCACCAGCTTTGTTGCCCTTCTCTGGACACCTTCCAGCACCTCAACATCTCTCTTGAACTGAGGGGCCCAGAACTGGACACAGCACTCAAGGTGTGGTCTGACCAGTGCTGAGTACAGGGGAAGAATAACCTCCCTTGTCCTACTGGCCACACTGTTCCTGATACAGGCCAGGATGCCATTGGCTCTCTTGGCCACCTGGGCACACTGCTGCCTCATCTTCAGCTACTATCTATCAGTACTCCCAGGTCCCTTTCCTCCTGGCTGCTCTCCAGCCACTCTGTCCCCAGCCTGTAGTGCTGCTTGGGGTTGTTGTGGCCACCTGGGCACACTGCTGGCTCATCTTCAGCCTACTATTTGTAACCATCTTGACTGTGAACACGTTGTGAATGGAAAACAAAAATCACATTTCAGGCAGACACCTCCTCAGCAAGTCTACCAAGAGCAGTGTACCTTCTCCAACTCAAACTCCACACGTGAATACGTCCACACACAGGCTCTGACGTATCTGCATAATGAGGTCCATTTGCCTGAGTGTTTGCTAATGGATGCTTGGCAGTAAGAGGGACACCACAAGAACATCCAGTTATTTTTCTTCTTTTTTTAAGTAAGGGAACAATGTGTTGCTGATGTTGCTTACAAAACGCACCACCCATGGATCCGAATTCAAATCTTAACATCGACATACAAATTAAAGGTGCAGAGTAACTTTTTTTCCAGCCCTTCTCAGGCACTTTGAATCACCTTGTGGGACAGTTAATAGAAACATCCCACCAGTGAAATGGAAATTGGATTAAAGCAATACAAGAAAAGCCTGTAATATGGTGGAAAACTCCAAAGGGGATCACTCAAATGCACGTGCTACCCAGTGTGCTGACGGCCCAGGTAGGTCAGCTCTTGACACAGCCAGGACCATACTCTGATATTCACCCAATGTGCTTGTCAGGATTGGAACCCAAAACCTTCTTTTCTGACAGGTCATGAATTAAATAACTACGGATGGTTTCCAGGATCTCTTTCCTTCTGCTAGCAGTCTCGCATAGAAACAATAAAAGTACTGACACTGTAAATTAGTTCTAGGGGTATCTTTTTCATCACAAAGCTGCTGCGAGACATTTCTTCTGTGGTAGCAGTAACACTGAGTTCAGGAAGCACAGAGCACCTGCCAGCATGAAAAGAAGAGCACATCTAAAAGAACGTGTCCCAGTTGCTGAAACGCTGCTTGCTGCAGGCATTTCATCTACGCTAACACTCCGCTGAAGCAGGCCAGGCAGCAGCAATAGTCAGTAACAAGGAAGAAGTTAAAGGAGCACTAAGAGAAATGGGACAGCACTGTTTACTGACATTTTTAAGTTCTAGTAGTGTTTATCCCCTCCCTGATCAGGTCTGGATTTATAGCACAGGAATGAGTAAGAGCATGACTACGCTACAGAACGTTTCCACTTGAGAAGGTGAAAAGGGTCTGAAAATCAAGAGCACAACACTGAAATCCCTACCTGTCCAATGCCTTCTGTTTTCTTCTTGGTTTCCTTTATCTCTCTACGGTGGACTGAGCTGCTCTAAGATTATATTTCTGTGATTTTCAGGTGTAGATACAGAAGGAACTGTGGACAAGCACTGAGGACCCCAAGAGACTTAGTCTTTGTCCCACTTGAGAAGTGGATACAATGCCAGCTTGAGTGGATTCTGAATCCTATTTTTAATTAAAGAGAAGGTGAAATCAGGCAAACCTACCTCTTGCTCAAATACTATTCTTTCCTCAGTATCCCTCTGCTCTCCAGAAAAATGGTCTTCTCCCTGTTGGTGACAGGGGGTTAAGCAGGCACAGGATCCAAACTCTTTCCTACTATGTCCTCACCATCTGCATGTTGTCTACCTCTCTATTGACTGCTTCCAATAAAAGCTTCCTTTAATAGAGCTGTCCTGACTCACAGGTTGGGGGGAGGGAAGCTGACCTCGCTGCAGCATCAAGAGCCTCTGACGCATTTTGGGAGGCTGTGGTTTCGGGTCTGAAAGAATTCAGCCTTGTTTTCAACTAGGTTTTACACGTTTAGCTTCCAAAACACCACCCTATAGCTCCACATCCCTTTGCAACTCGATGTTGTTTAGTGGTTCGACTTAGCACTATTCAGGGCTTTAGCCATATGCTTGGCAAATCAGCAGCGCACACCAGCAGAAGAGAGTTTCTCAGAAACACAGCCACCCAGGCTTCTGGCTGGTTCCACCTCTTGTCCACCCACTCCCAGTTTCAGACATTTCACATTCCAATACTGGAAGTGTCTATGCAACATAAGGTCACGTTATTGCACAATGCGCTCCGCTCCTTCTAAGAGCCACAGCATCCTCAAGAGTACATCAACGCCACCAGCAAGAGAGATGTTTACAGTGAACTCCTACCTGAGTGGGAGTATTTTCTCCAAGAATCTTCTAACAAAGATATGAAGCATATGACTCTTCCCTAGGTTTGGTAGAACAGCTTCTGAGCTGGCATTTATTTATTCCATTCTTCCACACCAGCATTCCTTCCCCTTTAAGCTGCTTTTTTGCAAAAACTGAGGATTAATTTTTACACTTCCCCAAAGTATTTCTGTGCTGGATAATTTTAGGGCATGCTAAACAGAACAATTTCTGCCTATCTTAAATTTAGAACTGAAGCCATTTGTAACTTTTGCAGTGCAACCATGAAATACAACTGATTTTCATCAACATGTGTTTTGCTGTTTTGGTTTTTTTTCCTTGCCAAATGGCCTGAATAATCGCTGCAGTCCTGCCTTCACCTAGTCTTTAAATTCAAACAGGTGAATGAAATCCTCAGTTTCAGTTTAACTGGAAAACACCATCTCATAGAATCAAGAAGGTTGGAAGAGACCTCCAACATCATCCACTCCAACCTAGCACCCAGCCCTATCCAGTCAACCAGACCATGGCACTAAGTGCCCCATCCCAGGCTTGGCTTCAGCACCTTCAGGACAGTGACTCCACCTCCCTGGGCAGCCCATTCCAATGCCAATCACTCTCTCTGGCAAGAACTTCCCCCTAACATCCAGCCTATACTACCCCTGGCACAACTTAAGACTGTGGCCCCTTGTTCTATTGCTGGTTGCCTGGCAGAAGAGACCAACCCTCACCTGGTTACAGCCTCCCTTCAGGTAGTTGTAGACAGCAATGAGATTCCCCCCGAGCCTCCTCTTCTCCAGGCTGCACACCCCCAGCTCCCTCAGCCTCTCCTCACAGGGTTTGTGCTCCAGGCCTCTCACCAGCTTTGTCACCCTTCTCTTTTAGTTCAGGGAATTAAAATTCACAGGTTCACAGATTGCATTGGATTGGAAGGCACCTTCAAAAGTAATTTTGTTCAACCTCCCCTGCAATGAGCAAGGACACCTCCAACTAGATTTTGAAGTGGGCATATTTTTCCCCCAAAGGACAGTACCTAGGTAGAGATGGTGGTGTCACACTGTGTCTCTGAAACTGTTTAGCTTTTCAGTTACCATTAGATGCTGGCTGTTTGCATGGAAAGCCAGTTTTGCATTCCCTTGAATGCCAGTGAACTATACTGGCATTACCTTAAAGCAATTTTGGACCTATTTAAGTAAAGAATAGATGAGCAGTTCTTATCTGCTGTCTCTTCTTTTCACAGAATTAACCATGTTGGAAAAGACCTTCGAGATCACCAAGTCCAATCTCAGTCATTCACATCTCAGCACCACCATGGCAGCTGAGCATTGGGGAAGCAGAAGAGTTTGGAGGCAGGGGGGCTCCCAGCACCCTCTGAAGGGGGATGCTGGCAGAGCTAATGGCAAAAGTAGCTCTCAAAAAGCCCTCCTGATTTCACAGCCAAGTGAGTTCATCATAAGCTGTTGCTGCTGTCCTGCCTGAAGTGAGAAGGTTCAGATCCAGTAGCCAGTGCTCAAAAATTTGATTTGGGCTACCCAGTGAAAATTACAATGGCCCAAGCAAACCAGCTGCAGAGTAAGAGGCAGTGGGAAACAGAGAGGATCCTATAAGAGGGGCACAGTGAGAGGCAGAGGAGGACTCTGGCACTTACTTGTTTTGCCAGATACAAAGTCATTCATTCATTTGGAAGATATGTCTTAGAGACAGATTGCACTAGGTGATCTTTTGAGGTCCCCTCCAGCCCCTAACCTTCTGTGATTCTGTAAAAACCCTTCATCCTGTGGAAGAGAGAGTTAAAATGGACGTAATGGCTGGAAGTTACTTAGCTCCTCTTTGGCCTGTGAGCAAGTAAAAGGTTAGACTGTAATATTTAACCACAACTCCTGTGTCTGTTGAGAAGCACAGAGGAGACTGCCAGAAGGAAAGTCAGGCATCTGCCGTGCTACTTCCTGGAGGTGATGAAATTTGACTCAGCCTTCAGCCTCATGTAGACAGCAAGTTTACTCTGGTGCAGTGGCTGTCACACTGTGGTTTCTGGTAGGACCCATTTCCTTGTGGGGGATGTTTCCCACAGGGCCAAGAGAGACTAGCTCTCTATTCACAGCACTAGCCACAATCATCAAACCTTCCAGGTGGTCACCATGCAATACAGCCATAGGTTTGCTGCTTTAAGCAGAACTGGCTAAATGAGAACCCAGTGAAGAACCCACGAGGGGTAGCAATGGCAAGGAACATGCTTCATAAAAATCCAGAGACACAGCACCCCAAGGAGAACACAGGTTATTCTGTCCCTGTACTCTGCACTGGTTAGACCACACCTTGAGTGCTGTGTTCAGTTCTGGGCCCCCCAGTTTAGGAGGGACATTGAGATGCTTGAGCGTGTCCAGAGAAGGGCAACGAGGCTGGGGAGAGGCCTTGAGCACAGCCCTACGAGGAGAGGCTGAGGGAGCTGGGATTGGTTAGCCTGGAGAAGAGGAGGCTCAGGGGAGACCTTATTGCTGTCTACAACTACCTGAGGGGTGGTTGTGGCCAGGAGGAGGTTGCTCTCTTCTCTCAGGTGGCCAGCACCAGAACAAGAGGACACAGCCTTAGGCTGTGCCAGGGGAGATTTAGGCTGGAGGTGAGGAGAAAGTTCTTCCCTGAGAGAGTCATTGGACACTGGAATGGGCTGCCCGGGGAGGTGGTGGAGTCGCCGTCCCTGGAGCTGTTGAAGGCAGGATTGGACGTGGCACTTGGTGCCATGGTCTAGCCTTGAGCTCTGTGGTAAAGGGTTGGACTTGATGATCTGTGAGGTCTCTTCCAACCTTGGTGACACTGTGATACTGTGATACTTTACTAAGTAAAAGAAGTATGTGCATTCAGTCTTCTTTAATGTTCAACCCTAAGAGGTCAGTGCGTCACAGAATGAACACTTTGGTGTTGGCAGCATTCCTCTCCCATCCCATATGCTCATCAACAGGTGTCCAGTCACCTGCAGTAATGTCACAGCTGCCTTTCCTAGGGACAACTAAAGCAGGCAATAAAGCCAGACATGTGAGGGGGTCTTTCACTTTGATTGTCTGATCATAGCCAATTTTAAAATCACTTCAATGTACTTGCTTTTTATTCTTCACTAATCTCACATGGAGTCCAAGAGTTTTACAACCCCAAGAGAAGTTTTCAACAACCAAAAATACACAAAAATTTGGGAAACTGAGTTTGGACAGCAAAGATACAAACTCACAAGATACAAGCTCACCTCCCCAGGCTGGAGAGGTGGGCCCAGGTGAACCTCATGAAGTTCAGTAAGAGCAAGTGCAGGCTCCTGCACCTGGGACCTCACTATCCATACAGGTTGGGGGATAAGCTGTTAGAGAGCAGCCCTGTGGAAAGGGACTTGGGGGTGCTGGTGGATGAGAAGCTGGACACGAGCAGACAGAGCATGCTTGTAGCCCAGAAGACAAATCATATCCTGGGCTGCATCAAAAGAAGTGTGGCCAGCAGATCCAGAGAGGTGATTCTGCCACTTTTGCTCTGCTCTGTTGAGACCTCACCTGGAGTACTGCCTCCAGGTCTGGAGCCCTCATTATAGGTAAGACATGAATCTGATGGAGCAAGTACAGAGGAGGGCCACAAAAATGATCAGAGGGTTGGAGCACCTCTGCTATGAGGACAGGCTGAGGGAGCTGAGGTTGTTCAGTCTGGAGAAAGGAGTTTCCAGGGGGACCTAATAGCAGACTTCCAGTACCTGAAGGGGTCCTACAGGAAGGATGGAGAATCATAGAATCATAGAATCAACCAGGTTGGAAGAGACCTCCAAGATCTGTTTACAAAGGCCTGCAGTTCAAGCTTGAGAAAAGCAGATTTAGATTGGATTTTAGGAACAAGTTCTTTACTATGAAGGTGGTGGAGCACTGGAACAGGTTGCCCAGGCAGGTGGTTGAGGCTTGACAGGCACTGGGTGACCTGGTCTAGCAGGGATGTCCCTGCTGACTGCAGGGGGCTGGACCAGATGACCTCTAGGGGTCACAGTATCACAGTATCACAGTATCACAGTATCACCAAGGTTGGAAGAGACCTCACAGATCATCAAGTCCAACCCTTTACCACAGTGCCCAAGGCTAGACCATGGCACCAAGTGCCCCATCCAACCTTGCCTTGAACTGCCCCAGGGACGACGACTCCACCACCTCCCCAGGCAGCCCATTCCAGTGCCCAATGACTCTCTCAGTGAAGAACTTTCTCCTCACCTCCAGCCTAAATCTCCCCTGGCGCAGCTTGAGGCTGTGTCCTCTTGTTCTGGTGCTGGCCACCTGAGAGAAGAGAGCAACCTCCTCCTGGCCACAACCACCCTTCAGGTAGTTGTAGACAGCAATAAGGTCCCCCCTGAGCCTCCTCTTCTCCAGGCTAACCAATCCCAGCTCCCTCAGCCTCTCCTCGTAGGGCTGTGCTCAAGGCCTCTCCCCAGCCTCGTTGCCCTTCTCTGGACACGCTCAAGCATCTCAGTGTCCTTCCTAAACTGGGGGGCCCAGAACTGAACACAGTACTCAAGGTGTGGTCTGACCAGTGCAGAGTACAGGGGCAGAATGACCTCCCTGCTCCTGCTGGCCACACCATTCCTGATGCAGGCCAGGATGCCACTGGCCCTCTTGGCCACCTGGGCACACTGCTGGCTCATGTTCAGGTGGGTATCAATCAGCACCCCCAGATCCCTCTCTGTCTGGCTGCTCTCCAGCCACTCCGACCCCAGCCTGTATCTCTGCATGGGGTTGCTGTGGCCAAAGTGCAGCACCCTGCACTTGGAGCTATTGAACCCCATCCCATTGGCCTCTGCCCATCTGTCCAGGCGGTCAAGGTCCCGCTGCAGAGCCCTTCTGCCCTCCAGCTCAGTCACATCTGCCCCCAGCTTAGTGTCATCTGCAAACTTGCTGATGACTGACTCCATGCCCTCATCCAGATCATCTATGAAGATGTTAAAGAGGATGGGGCCCTTCTGGCCCAGACTATTCTATGATTCTATGAAATGGGCAGGGACCCTCTGGTTTCCCAGGGTTTGAGGCCTCTCTTTTAGACACTTTGACACTTTTTTTCCTTTCCAGTAGCTAGTTGGTTTTTTCACAAGAGTAACTACTATGCAGTGTGGGACAGGGAGGACTGTCAAGGTGACCTGCCCACAGGAACTTCTAAAGCATCTATTTTCTGTATTGCCACTTGCCATGAGACAAGAAAGAGACAGTAATAACAGATGTAACTTAACTGAAAGAGTTTTAGCTCAGTTCAGCTAATAGAAGATGTTCGTGGAGTTAGGTGACTTAAAGGGACATATTTCATTCAGAGATTTCCATGGGAAAACAACCCCCAACACCTAAAAATAGCAATATGGAGGTTTTCCAGTGGAAAACTTGTTCTTGTGGAAATTCCACTTTCAGTTGACAAACTGTTTTTATGAGAAATTCCTAAGAAGCTGTAGGCACAGCCCTCATGCTGAGAAGTTTAAAAGCAGCTCCTGTCTGAGCCAATGCTCTCAGATCTCCCACATCAGATAAACTTCAAGACTAGAGCCCTTATCTTTCCCTTACCCCCAGGCATACTCTGCAGCACATAAGCGGTCCCACCATGGGCACAACACTATACTGACTGCACTAGCAGTATGCATGTGATCAGAGATGGAATGCTTGAAGGATTAACCTTTTAATGTCCCAAATCAAGATTAATCACAGGCTCTATATAAGTTGGCCCTAACGCTGTGATACTGGTAATGCTGCCATTGACTTCAGCAACAGGCTTACCTACACCAGGGATTGCAGGCTTGGGAGAGTCTTTAATGAAGCTCCTCATGGTAGACTGTACCAAGGAGAGAGAACTTGGCTTTGATTTTTATGTGATCACAGTATCACAGTATCATCAGGGTTGGAAGAGACCTCACAGATCATCAAGTCCAACCCTTTAGCACACAGCTCAAGGCCAGACCATGGCACCAAGTGCCACGTCCAACCTTGCCTTGAACAGCTCCAGGGACAGCGACTCCACCACCTCCCTGGGCAGCCCATTCCAGTGTCCAATGACTCTCTCAGGGAAGAACTTTCTCCTCACCTCAAGCCTAAATCTCCCCTGGCACAACTTGAGGCTGTGTCCTCTTGTTCTGGTGCTGGCCACCTGAGAGAAGAGAGCAACCTCCTCCTGGCCACAACCACCCTTCAGGTAGTTGTAGACAGCAATGATACCAATGGTCACAAATTATGGATGTAACTCCATTGTTATTGGTTTTATACTGGCTTAAACCTGTTAATAAGAACTACATACTTCACAGCTAACATTACAGAGAGTATGACAAATATTTTTAGTGAGCTAGCTAAGGGTCTTCTAAATTTACAAAGACACTGAGTAAGCATCTCCTTTACAGAGTGGTATTAGAAAAGCATAAACCATTGGTTATAAAGCATCTTCTATCAACCACTTTAGTATGAATCACTGTACTATGTAAACAGGCAAGCAATCATATTTATGGCAAGGCTCAAAGTGTCTCTGAAAGCCTAAGGAAGAAAAAAACTCTTAAGAGTATGCAGGCTTGTACAAGCCCTTACAGTTCAGAAAGGAACTGACCACCAAAAGCAGTCACCTAAGCATTTGCAGCAGTGATTTACAGTATTTGTGTACCAACCCTGTATTTCCACACCATGGCATTTTAAAACAAAATACAATGTAGATCCCTGTAAGTAAAAAAGGTGACTCTACCAACTGCACAGGACTTGAGACTTAACCAGTCTCAAGAGTACTCGTACTCTACTCTTACTCTCAAGAGTAGATGTCACCTCTTTCCCAACTACTTTCTGTTCCATATAGCCTATCCAATAGTAGTGTGGGTCCAGCATCCTCCAAATTGAGCTGAGCTGGAGAAGCTCAAGCATGACGAAGTTGTGGTGGCACCCCCATGGTGCCACTAAGGAGGCCACCAGCAGCTGGCCACCTGCCAGGAGCTGCAGGCTATGAGGTGAAGGAGTGGACAAAGGTCACTGCTCAGCTGCTACAGTGACCTTCAGCTATGCTGATCTATGACAAGAACACAATCTCTGGCCGTGCTCATGTTTCTGAACTGCATGCTTTCTTGGCTATTTGCAGCACTGCATACACATGTATGATACTTCACACACATGCACAGCTCAAGTTCATACTGCACATGAGGCCAGTAAGTTCCCCATCACCCCTAACCACAAGGCAGCTAGCCAGTTATAGCAGGGCTACTGCTGCTCTGCACCCCAGGAGTGCAGTAACCACATAAGCTCACTGAGGCATGCTGCATGGCTGTGAAGAACACACATGCCAAGACAGAACTGCATGCAGCACGAATTTCAGAGATCAGTTTTAAAAATCCTGTGCCTCTCTACGTAAAGGAAGTTGTTCTTTCAGGGCATCACAGCAACAAAATACAATCCTAATGAAAACCTCATTGCTAACGAGCTTTGTTACCTAAGTGACCAGAAGGGCATTTATTTTCAGAGATCCCATGTGCCAGACAGTGTAAGCTGTCTTTTCCAGCATACAGCTGAGCTAGTTCTACTACAGTGAAGCACATGTGGTAAGAGAAGAGGGCTCAGGCTCTTCTTCATATTCTCTGCATACCTGTTACTATCACACAGCTGCTCTCAAGTCTACAGTTTCCTGTGCAGTACAAACTGCATACCACTTCCCCTATGGAAAAAAAAAAAGCCTTACTTGTTCTT